>NW_015387751.1:424871-454799 GCF_001527695.2 Protobothrops mucrosquamatus | reverse complement strand
GAGTCTCAACATCTTTTTTACATCGCGGTGACCAAAACTGGATACAGTATTCCAAGTGTGGCCTTACCAAGGCATTGTAAAGTGGTATTAACACTTCACGTGATCTTGATTCTATCCCTCTGTTAATGCAGCCTAGCACTGTGTTGGCCTTTTTGGCAGCTGCAGCACACTGCTGGCTCATATTTAGGTGATTGTCCACAAGGACTCCGAGGTCCCTCTCACAGTTACTACTATTGAGCAAGGTACCCCCTATACTATACCTGTACATTTGGTTTTTCTTGCCTAAATGTAGAACCTTGCTTTTTTCACCATTGAATTTCATTTTGTTAGATAGCGCCCAGTGTTCAAGTCTGTCAAGATCCTTCTGTATTTTAAGCCTGTCTTTCTGTATCTTAAGCCTGTCTTGTAGATGCTGTTGTAGATATAAGAGGCAAATCAAGCAAATTGTCTTTGTGGAAAGATTTTTTTCCCCTTTGTATTCATTGAAGATCTTTTCCTTCCTTTCTCTCTTGGTTTCTCTTATCACTTTTTGTCACTCTGATTCTTGTGGTACTCTTGACAGCTATGCGATCCACTTTGTCAGATATTTTTTTCTTGTCCTCAGATTTATTTTATAATCTTAGAGTATAAGTTATCTTTTCCATGTCCAATATTTCTTGTCAATTTTTTCCCACTTGAGTTAAGTCATACTTCCTTGTGTTAAGTTCCATCTTTAAATCTCTTTCCTCTAATTTACGTTCAATTGTCTGCTTTATCTCCTTCCTCTCTATTATTATTTTCAGAGAGTTTTTTTTGTTGTGAAGTTAACTTGGAGATGGATTCATTCATGTTTTCAAAGTTATTTTTAATTCCCTCATAGTTTAAGATAATTGTTGTTTGAACTAGTCTCATTTACACTCTGTATTGTTGTTACCATGGCAAAGTAGCTTCCAACTCAAGGAATGTAGTGTATTAACAGTGTATCCGAATCTATGTACTACTAAAATTCTCTTATATGTAACCTTCAACTGGGCAAAATGATAAGAGCAAACATTTTTCAACCAAGGTACCTCAAATAAGTTATCTTACAGAATGCATCCAAAATCTGGGAGCCATCATGACTCCCATGGAATTGAAATTTGGCAAATTTTATAAAACATTTTGTGACATAAAATTATCATGAAGCATTTTATGACATAATACAAAATATTATAAAACATTTTCTGCAGTCAAATGCTGATGTTTGACTGTGCTATACAGTTCAACCTTGACTACTTTCAAGGCAGATACTTCTCTGAATATCTCCATGAATTTTTAAGAACTTTCCAAGTACATTAGAAGCTCTACCATTGTTGAAGACACTGAGGAATCTGGTGAGGAAATATCTCTGAAACAATGTCTGAGCTAGTCTTGAGTTGCCTAAGTTTCTTTTAAATTGGTGCTATAGTCATTGGTGACTAATCTCAGTTTCATTACCATCATTTTATAGTGGTGCTCTTGACACTTCCATATAGTGTGAATGAACCAGGATGTGATTCAGGCATATTGTGACATTTTAAACCATAATTAGTCACATTTGGTCCTCAACAAAAATGAAGTTGCAAACTGAGAATTTGAAAACAATTGCTGACAAATTTGGGCTACCTAATCTGCTACTGTAAAACTTCAGGCAGCCACTAATTAAGATTTTCTATATCTCTTTTCTATCATCCAGCGCCCATTTGAATCTTCACAATCCAAATATGGCAGCCCTATACAAATAGAACTGGTATTTGTTCCCACATGTCCCCATTTAGAGTGATGTATAAACACAGAAAAACTCTGACAATTCTGGTATCTCATAACTGTCTTCTCAATGAAAAAAAATCTTTTCTCGTAGTAACTTTTGATTTTAAACCCTCTGTTACTGAGAGAATTCTGTAACTTTCTTTTACTTTTATTTTTTGTTCTGCTTTCCTCTTTGAAAAAATTCTATTTGGAAACCATTCTGACCCGTTCTGCTTACTCTGCTTTAATTAGATGAGCTGTTTTGAAAAAGTCGGTGGACTTTCAATCTCCGTTACTAACAAGAAGTTTTTATTACTGATTTACAAAAAAAATAGGATCATGCTGTTTAAAAATAACTATTCCATAGAGGAGCCAAGGTGCATTTTGAAACACTTAATTCTTTCCCCTTTAAAGATGCTTAGTTTACATATTCAGACCTTTGCTTCTTGTGGTTTTCAGAAGGCTCAGTTTGTCTGATGAAAGAGCAATAGTTGCAACTGTCTGTAAGAGATTTTTCATGCTGCCTCTTAATTTCCATAATTCACATGATTAAAGGCTATAAAACAAGCTAATAAACAAGGCTGATACTTTGTTACAAGACATTAACATCCAATGCTTTGTGCTAAACCTTATGGATATTTTTATCTTGTGATGATGAGTCTTTCGTATTTATTTGTAGCACCCAGTGTTTTTTTTAAAAAGGAATGAGAATTCTCCCCCAACATTGACTGCAACTGACTGCAAAAATGGTTGTTCATAACAGGACGGATACTGCATGTTCTCACTGTATGAAGCCCTGATGTATTTGGAAGAGTGACTATTTGTACAATAATAATAATGATTGAGAACCAACAGCTGGTAGTATATCTGGCTCATTCAACTGGTATTTTCACGGGTGAATTACATAGCATTCAAGAAGTGTGTGAACCAGAACTTTGTCTCAGCATGACATCACAATCAATTATCCTAGTATGTTTATATCAAATAAAAGTATGATTGAATTCTGATCCCTACAATATTTTTGTAACCTTTTAACTTTAACAGGGTAAAGATATTGTTGACACATCACAGGAATGCAACATTTGTTTTTAGCAACCAGCAACAGCTGACTGTTTGCAAACACTATATGGATTTTTGCTAGTTCTTTTTTCTTCTGATAAACAAATGCAAGCATGGAGAGCTATGAGCAAAACTAGCCATATCAGAGAACTGAACTCTCTCTCAGATGGGCAAGAAAAGACCATGGCCTTTCCTGAAATTCAGGTGAAAAAGTATGGAACAATTAATGATGTGGTTTGAACATGAAATAGGTCCCATACTTATATCAAGAGTAAAAGCAGAAAACATTTTTCTTCAAATTAGAAACAGCTAGAAAATTCCTTACCATTCTAGCCTTTCATAGAAATTGTTTTGGACTTCAGAACAAGGAGTGCATGGCTGCAAAACACAATATTAATTGCAGAGTGATTCAGGTATAATTGTATGCTTGAAATCCAGCATCTGAAAAATCACAGGATTTCCTGTACCTGGACGTTTTACAGAACACTTAACAAACACACTCATTCTGCTAGTAAAGGTATAGTAACAGAGAAACACAAACACAGCAGGCCTTTGAGCAAGATGAAGTGGCACAGAGAAGGATGCTTGTACTGGAGTGTAACAACAGGCCCTAACCTTGTTCATAGATTTTAACTGTTCATACTTTCACAAAAGGGCTGCAATGTACTCACAATATGATGGCTGGGATAGATATGGACAGCCTAAATTACAGAAGGCAAATACATTTGCATCAGACTTAGAACCAGAATGTTTTATACATTTAAATTAGGAAAAATAATTCCTGTGGAGTCCTTGATATTCTCTGAGCTTGGTTGTGTTGAAAGAAAAATCTTCAGGGCCCAGTTCAAGCCAGGAAAACACAAAATGGAGGCTGCTTAGGAAAGAAGGTTCAGTTTATCGAAGAACTGGGAAAGCTGACAAAATGAAGCTGGGAATGATGGACTTTTATACCTTCTTTGGGCTTTGGGTTGGTGAAGGTTTTGAATGATTTTAAATATATAACTAATAATCTGGTAATTTGCAGAAAACAATAACCTAATCAAGGAACTACCAAGGAAAAACCACTACCTCATAAACACTGACAGGGCAAGGTACTATATATAAATAGGGAGAAAACCCCACACTTATTAGCACTGATGATGTTACCTAGTCAGGTAATTAAATGTTTGAAAGCAAACAACCAAATTCAGAGAACACCAAGACTCTGCAATTCAACCCTGAGCTACAGACATTCTCTGTAATTGGATTTTCTTTTCTTTTTATATTGAAGGAATTTTGTTGTAATGATAACAGATTGTTTATATCCTTTCATTTATTGGAGTGTAAATTGAAATACTGCTTTACTGTTGACAATTTTGCCTTCCACATTAATAGTAAATCAGATCAACTAATGAGCCTACATAATAACTTGCTGAAGAAACTGAATGCAAAACAAAATAAACAAACAAGAAACAAAAAGCAGATCTCCAAAACACTGAAGAATTATTTAATCCATCATTTTCTGTTCCAAGAAAACATTTATTTCACTAAGGCAAATTTCATCTTGACCAAACAAAACATCCTTTTTACACATGGTAATTTTGCTTTCTTTGTGAAAGAGGCTTCATTCATTCCATTAAAGAAAAACTCCATCACCTACCAAACACATAACACACTCTCACACAAAAACACACATTTCTGAAAGAACATCCACAACTTTCTCACCTAGAAACAGAATGCAATGTATGTTTCCCCCCCCCACCTATATCCAACCAGGTTCTTTCTCTTCATCTTTTGCCCCAGATTTCTAGTAGAAGAAATCCACTCATTTTATTGCTCATTCTGCTCTGTATTCAGCAGAAGTTTTCATAAAACTGACTTCTTCACTGGAACCTAGAATCTTGTAATAGAATTCTAAAAAATCACATTTCTCTTTAGCTTTTGTACCAGCCTCTCATTAAGGCTTTCCACTATGGTTTCATTGTAACATTGTGTGGTTGGGCATGTACCCGTATTAGCTGTTCCAGAGACTCAGTTCATTAAAACACATGAGACACATTGAAAAAAACAATATTTGAAAGGTGGAGCAAATCTAGCAGTAGAATATGGGCTGTTCCTTAACAATGGATGAGCCACTCAACCAAACAGGGTAATTTTTGCAAATAGAAAGAAAAGGAATTGATTGATGGTTATTAGGCTCAATATAGTAAGTACCACTTAGTGTCTTTTGCTTCACTTCCAAGAAAAAATTAAATCTTTTTGGTTAGAAATGGTAAGCTAGGTAACCAAGGCTCATCCTTCTTCACGTTTATTAGATATTTTACGCTGTGCATATTTCTTTGATGTAATTTATAGAAAAAATACGAAAAAGAGGAAAGCAATTTTTGTATGTTGTATGTTTACCTACAAATTAATAATAATTCAATCTTCCTTTTTATTTTATTTTTAAAAAGCTGGTTAAAGACTATAATGGAACAATTTAAATGTAATTCAAAGGCTAAGTGAGTACAAATTATTCTGAATTTGAAAGTAGTAATAAAGGTGTCTTTTAAAATGTACTGGTCTGTTACAAAATTAACCCAAAAATATAGTAATTAACAATGAAGAAAATCTATTAGTTTAGTTTGGTTTGGTTTCATTAAAGAAAATAATACATTTGAAAAGAATATGAATTCAAGAGAATATCAATCAAATAGAAGGAAACTAAAGTTGGTAGGTTTGGGCTATGGAATTCTGGAAAGCCATTAGATAACAGCAAGGAAATAATAGAAAACTCTTTTTTCCCATCATCTAGTGGCCTCCTAGACTTTTAGAGCAATTGAAATATGGTAATGAAAATTGCTTTAACTTGTGCCACACTGCTAGAACAATGTTTTAGATTTAACCAATGGTGGGCGCAATGCAAAGAAATCAGAATTTTAACAGAAAACAATGTGATAGTCAATACAGAATACTAAGTTTAAATTAAACTTAATGCAATCACAAACACATTACAGTAGTGTTATTTTGAATATATTTGTTTTTAGTTATTCACATATTTATTAGGTTTTGACTTTACATTTTGAAGCTTTTAGCATGATGTTCATGTAACTAAACCATGGGGGTGTTGTCAAAATATATGCACTTTAAAAAAGAAGAAGAATTACAGCCTATGAATATGATAATGGAAACATACTAAAACGAGATCATTATATCCCACATCCATTTTTAAAGATTTTATTAAGAACTACTGTGTCTTTCTTAAAGACAGAGTTAAAATGTTATCCAGAATTTTTCTTCACTGGTTTAGTAGTGATCTGGAAGAATGTGGTAACAGTTTTGATTTGCAATAGCTAAATTCCGGTGACATTTTTCAAAGCTGTCTGTAATGCACTACTCCATCTTACATGCTGTACTATCATTATTTTCAAATGCCTCCAATTTTTTTAAAATGCCTCAAATAACTCTTCACTTAGATAACAATCAAATCAGCAGTTTAAGGCTTCAGCTTGCAGATCAACAGGCAATGAACACATCATCCCAGTGGCATTCCTCATCTCCCAAGAATGAAGAATTGACTGTTCATCATTCATAAAAAGTTACCTGCAGGGAGCAAACTTTGAAACTTTACCTGCAGGATCGGTTAAGGATAGCAGCATGTGGCTCAAATGGTAACAGAAAGATCCAACAATATTTGTATAGCAAGTTGTTTACCTCTCCCACCAATCCAAAAATCTGTTGGCCTGAACTGTCAGCCCTTCCAGGTAAACCAGACAGGAAACACAGCTAAAGGAGTTAATTTTATTTTGTTGTGAGGCTATGTTAACAGAATCTTGCATGTCTGAAGGTATAAATCTCCCTCTGTCACTTTTAATCATCTGAACAATTAGGTGGGTCCTTCCTAAGCTTCTTTCTCTTGCTCCTCTTGTCTGATTGTGTCCTAAGCAGTATCTCTTCCCCTTCTCCCCCAAGGACATCCACACACTCCATTACATACAGTAAAAAGAGGGTCAAATTTCAGAGTATCCTTTGCCCTCATTTTGTCATTTTATCCCTTGAACAAAAGAAAAATATTGAGTAGCTATTTTTCTTGTAATTAACAAGAAACTTACATTTATCTACATTTTCTCCTGGGAGAAAATTATAGCATCACCTTGAAAGTTTTAACCAAAACTATGCCAGAAATCTAGAGAATAACTCAGTGACCTACAGACTGGAAGAGGTCAACCTACATAAGAAAGGAAAATTAATAAAATGCATAAATTATTGTATTATTTTCTTAATTTTACATGCTAGCAAAATAATGTTTGGGATCATCTAATACAGATTAGAACCCTGTGTGGAAAGGGAAGTGACAGATGTTCAAGCTGGCTTTAGAAAAGGCTGAGGAGCAAGAGTCATAATTGCTGTTACATGCTGGATAATTGGGAAAGGAAAAGGAAAAGGAAAAGGGAAGACAAGAGAAGGGAAGGGAAGGAGGAAAGAAAAGAACACCAAAAAGTAGTTAGTATATGTTTCACTGATTATAGAAAGGCCTTTGATTGTGCTGATCATGCCAAGCTGTAGAATATGCTTAGAGAACATCCCAGAATACTTGGTGTCTACATGGCAAGATAGATGGCTCCAGACTGGCAAAGGAATGTGACAAGGTTGTACACTCTTTCCTTATTTATTCAGTCTGTATCCTGCTTATATATTGAGGGAAGCTGGACTGGAAGAAGATATACATGATCTAAAACTGGAGGAAGAAACATCAATAACCTCTCCTTAAGCTTGATGTCACCATTCTGGTAGTTGGAAATGCAATTGATCTGTAAGTTCTAATAAAGGAAGTCAAGAAGTACAGTGAAAGAATAGAATTAAGATCAAATATAAAGAATATCAAACTAATATATTAAATGGTATAATAATCAGTCATAGAATCAACAACGAAATTTTTGAAATGATAGTTTCAAAATAGTTTCAGTCTTTTGGGATCAACTATTAATAGTAGAGGAACCAGCATTCAACCACAGACTAGGATTTGGTAGAATAGCAAGGATGGCCTTAGAAAAGGAAATCAGATGCCAGGATGAGTCTATAACTCACAAAAATAAAAACTGTGCAATAATTTTCTTCGTGACATTCTATAGAAATGAAAGTTGGGCTTTGAAGAAGCAGGATAGAAAGAGCATTGATGTTTTTGAACTTTGGTTTTGAAGAAGATTGCTTGGATAGCAAAGAAAAGAAACAAATGGATCACTGAACAAATTAACCAGAGTT
Organism: Protobothrops mucrosquamatus; assembly: GCF_001527695.2. Taxonomy (NCBI): domain Eukaryota; kingdom Metazoa; phylum Chordata; class Lepidosauria; order Squamata; family Viperidae; genus Protobothrops; species Protobothrops mucrosquamatus. Next base: position 446,774 of record NW_015387751.1, on the reverse strand, counting down.
CTCACTCAAAGAGCTAATAACTAGGCTCAAATTATCATATGCTGGCCTTATTATGCAAACATCCAGCTCTATGGAGAAGTCTATAATGCTGGAAAACGTGGAAGGAAAGAGAGAAGATGACCAGCAGCATAATAGATGGACCCAATAAGAGCAGCAGTGGGGACACCATTGGAAGTCCTAAAGGACCAGGCTGGAAAAGATTGTCCTGGAGAAAATCTATTTGGGTAGCTAGAGTCAACATATGAAAGCAAATAAGATAGATTTATTTGTACACTGTGAGTTTATGCACCGGAGACAAATTCCTTGTAGATAAGATAAGATAAGATAAGATAAGATAAGATAAGGTAAGATAAGATAAGATAAGATAAGATAAGATAAGATAAGATAAGATAAGATAAGATAAGATTTATTGTCATTTTTTTACTGTGGGCACAACGGCATACATCAACAATGAAATTTAGTTGCCTGCTCTCAAAGTGTGTCCAATCACTCATAGCCAATAAAGAATTCTATTCTGTTCTGTTCTGTTCTGTTCTATTCTCAACCAAAACAAATTGTTCAGAAGTCACTGTATGCAGACTGTCTAAATATGGCATGTATTTAACTTTTTCAGCTTTGAAAATCCCCATTTTTAAGAAGCCAGTAATGCTGTTATGGAATCATGCTGTTTGAAAAAGATGCACATGCATTACATTCATTCAGCATCCTGAAAATTATCCACTTCCCCCCTCCCCCCAAAAATCAAGTAAACAGTTACCACAAAGAGAAATAAACTGATGATGAGCCAAATTTGAATTATTTGGATCAAAAGATGTGAACAGAAGTGGAGATAGCCTGACTCCTATAGGCTGTAGAAATCTACAACAGAATGAGCTCACATAAATGTATTTTCAAAAGGGATTTGTGAAGAGTGGTATTTATATGCAAGCTCATGTCTCCAAATTTTATCCAGATCTAATTAGCTTTTGTATCTTACTGCTATCATTTGTGCATAAAACATGTTCCCCAATCTCTAGCTGTAATGGATATTTTGCATAGTTAAAAGGGGGTACTGTAGGATCTTGTCAGCTGAACAGACTGTTATTTTTAGCCAGGGATCATTGAGTTTATATTAAAAGACAAGCATGAAGGACACTGCCTATTCAAGACAACTGTCCTCAGGCTGATTTGAGTGGTCCATTGAATACTTAAGAAAGTCTCCAAGGTTTTTCACCCAATCAATTGAAATACTTCAATCAGCCTAAACAGGAGTAATTTAGGCTCATTTCTAACTTCTAATCTCAATGAAATTAACACAGTTAAAGAACTAGCAAACCAATTATGAAAGTGGAACGCAACCACGGAGCCTATAGTATATAGAATAGAAGTAGAAGTAGAAGTAGAAGTAGAAGTAGAAATAGAGCTGGAAGGGACCTTGGAGGTCTTCTAGTCCAGCCCCCTGCTCAAGCAGGAGAACCTATACCATATCAGACAGGTGATTGTCCAGTATCTTCTTAAAAATCTCCAGTGATGGAGCGCCCATGATTTCTGGGGGCAAACTGTTCCACTGGTTGATTGTCCTCATTTTCAGGAAGTTTCTCCTTAATTCCAGGTTGCTTCTCTCTTTGATCAGTTTCCAACCATTGTTTCTCGCTCCAGGCAGTGAGAGAGATTTTCCACCACACATGAACAATTTTTAAGAAAAAGATGCTGAGACTGGAAAGAAGGGAACTGCAGTTTGCAGGGAGATTATTTAGCCTAACAGTAACAGAATAGTCTTCCTGATGTTTGTGCATTCCTCATGGGTTGTCTTATACCTCCCAGCATTAATAGCCAGTTTGATCTAGTTGCTGATTGTAATACTGAGATGTGCCACCTAACTCATCCAGAAGACACTGGCTTGATTAGAACAGCAGTGAGAATAAGCCTCAGTCAGGTTCAAGTCAGGTGGTACTTGATAAACAAATGAGAAAATATTGGCTAAATTCACATGCAGGAACCTGGGACTTTCTTTGCAACCTGTATACATACAGAATTGTTTAATTTTGCATTGTATGGTGCCAAATTCCTGTTCTTTGATTTCTGACAATGCAGCAAACATATCTGGGAGCAAGTGAATTAGGAAAGAACATTTGTTTTGAGGCCATTCAAACACCATTAGGTGTCCTAATCTGAAATAGAATCATAAAGCATTATTACCAAAAAGAGAAGGAATCATAGATCAGTAGTTTAATATAAACAAGTGCTTAAAAGTTTCAGAGAAATCTCTGCAGAAAGAATACAAACATAATATCCAATGTGTCAAGATTATAGTTTTCTTTGGAACTTCAGTTTCATTCATCACTCTCCCTATTTTTAGTATAACTTGCATCTACCCAAGCCAGCATGCTCCATGATAACTGTAGAACAAAAATATAGAAGACATTCCATCTAAACTTACGAAATAATTGTTCAGGGAATATATTTCATTGGAGAATTACTGATCAGTCCTACAGCCTTGACTAACATAGCCAATAATGAGCACTGTTGGGAACTGCAGTATAATTAAACAATATTTGAAGGTCTGAAGGTTCTGTATTGTATGCTTGTATTCTCAACAGATGAAAGTAGATTCCTATGATTGATTTATATAATTGATTTATAGGGCCACCAATTTAAATAGTATGGCTCTGAGAGGCATACAACAGAAAAACAAACTAACCCAAAAAACCATGTAATATTATATCTATATAAAATATAAAATGGTGACAAAACACAACAATAAAAACAGTTAAAAGAGGACACCACTTAACTAGAAACAAATTCCTGGGGAAAAAGCTAGCTGTTATTGTCTTTTCCAGAGGTAAACAGAGTTGGGCCTGTTATGTATTGGGGGGATAGAGCACAAAGGGATCCTTTCTGGGTCCCATGAAATGTTAATATTTAAAACATGGAATCTGGAGTAGGTCCTCCATATGGGAGCATATATGGCAGTCAGAAATTCTTGGGAGAAGGCAGTCTCACAGATAATTTGATCCTATGCAATGTAGGGCTTTAAATATTGTATAATAGCCAGTTACAAACATTCATCTCTTCATCCCATATCCCTTCTCTTATCTATCAACAAATCCATAAAACATCCCCTTTTCAATCTTGGTGTCATCAGAAAGTCCATAAAAAGTTGCCAGAAATATCAACATATCTTCTTTAATGTTGATCAAATAAGCCAATATTATATTTATATTCCTTCCTTTTACTTCTCACAGTTCTTTCCATTATGGCTGTAGGAACTGATTTCATTTCTTTTTTATCCTATCAAAGCTTTAACAAGCCTCTTTTACAAATCCAATAGAAATTTTTTTTTTCCAAGTCACTCTCTTGTCATTTGTATTTCCCTTTCAAATTTTAAAATCTCAGACAATTTTGTTTGTGGATCCAGTGAAGCATCCTTTTTTCAATCACTCTCTTGGCCTGTCAGTTGCAAAATCCATTTTTGATACCATTGTTGATTTAATGGCTACAATTTTCTGATTCATTATTCACAAGTTTCCTTTGGTATTTTTATTGTTAGAATGTTTTGCATCATCTTGCAAATATATTTCCTCTACCTAAATTCTTTAGTCCCCTCAACATCCAGTTTTTAAAATCACGAAATTCTTTATTTATGTTATATCTTGTAAAAACCAAAACAGGATCTTATTTCCCACACAAAACTGTTTGAACCTTATAACTAATTACAACATCTTATTGTAAAAGCTTCAACATTCCAATTTTATCTGGAATCTTAGTCCATTTATAACTTTCTAGGATCAAAATCTATTTAGTTTTTTTGCTATTCATTTCAAATCCTTTAAATTATTAAGCTTATGATTAACATTTTCTTTCATTCAGGTTTAAAGGCAAACTTGCTATTTCAAGCATCTCTAATAAGGTTAGAAATAGTTAATGAGCTTTTTAAAAAGTGATTAGAAAGTGACATTCGCGAACTTAGTGTCTTAATAGTCACTGCAGTTGTGAGCAAGATGACTAATCCCATTGCATCCTGCACTTAAACCCATGGAAAACTGTCCTGCAGTTTTCACATGGGGAGTAGCTGTCTGGAGCACATGTGGGAGATCTCCACCATGTCTTTATCTGGAAAGTTTCCAAGGAATTTGTCTATTCACTGGTTCCTTGTTCTTTGCTGTAGTTGTCAATTCTGCCAATGTTTACCAAGTCATTTTTTTTAAAAAAAATAAAGTGATACAGGTTAAAATATTCCAATTCCCAGGTTAGTAAGATCCATGATTAATTTGATATCTTTTTTTACAGAAGTTCGTTGAGAAGAGGATCTCTTTGAAGCGCCACAAGAACCTGGAGGAAATGATTTATCTCCCCTTTCAGTTGAACTTCAGACCTGGTTACAACATTGAGAGGGTATTGACTGCACTTCTTGATGACCATGTCATCATTTCTGCATCATCTGACTCTGCTCACAATAATTTAGTCATCTCTCAGTTGAATTGTTATAATGCTCTGCATGGGACTGCTCCTGAAGAACATTTACAAGTTGCAGTTTTCCAGAATGCAGTGGTATGGGAGTATGGATTAAATAGTATTCTGCAAAGATGTGACGTAAACTTATCCAAATAATTATATCTGATTTTAAAATGTTATAGGATATAACCATAAAATATTTGCATTTAATTAACTGAAACTTCTTACTGTGTTTTGAACTTGTGCCAAGAACTAGAAGCAGACTCAAGGAAATCAGTTTCAATCTAATATATCTCTTTCTACTGGCTAATATATAAGAAATGTTCTTCCACATCATTGAGAATATAGTTGTTTTTGAAGCCTGCTTAATTAGAGACAAGATGACAAATTATAGCAAGAGAGATTGGCTGCTCAATGGCCTTTGTGAGAATGAAGTAACAACTACCATGATTACATCAGGATCAAAACAGATTTTATTGCAGTTTTTTTCTATCACAGCAATGCCTGATCAAGGAGCTGATGAAATACAATGTCAGATTTATGAAGACTAAAGTTTCCTCAAATTAGAAGCTATAAGGAATATAAGTTACACTGATTGTCAAACATATACTTTATATAAATAGGCTGGTAATGATAAAGTCTATTCAGGTAAAAGATTATTTTATTTTTCAAGGCCTCTCCCAGGGTGCTTGCTGTTGCTGCTTGGATGACTAGTGATTTCCTATAGTATATGTTAGCCCAGTGATGGCGAACCTTTTAGAGACTGAGTGCCCAAACTGCAACTCAAAACCCACTTATTTATCACCGGGTGCCAGGTGGGCATGGCCCACTGTGTGGGTGTGGCTGTGGTGGTCATATCAGACTGGGTGGGTGTGGCCAAGGTGGGCATGGTCACCTCAATGTTGCTCATGGGGAGGGATGCCTGTGGGGGCCAGGCAGGGTTCGGGGAGATCCAGGGGGTCTCTGGCAGGTGGGGCAGTGGGCAGGAGGCTCATCCTGCAGGGTGAGGCAAGGCAAGGCAAGGCAGGGCTGGGGTGCCATTGTCGCAGGGCGAGGCAGGGGCTGGGGCGGCTGCTGCCTGACACCATCGGACCCCGCACACAGAGGCCAGTGAGTGCATGGGGGCCAACAGTGTCTGTCAGCAGCCACAGCCTGCCGGCCCCTCGACTGGCGCACTCTGGAGCTCCGCAGCCCACCACCAGAAGTTCAGAGAAGCCGCTTCTGAGCTGGACAAACGGCCAACAGCTGAGGAGGCAATGCAGTGGGTCGTCCCCGGGAAAAGGAGAGCATGCGAGGCCAGGAGAGATGGGACCAGAGGGAGGGAGGGAAACCAACCGTGCTGGGATGCATCCGGCCACGTGGGACCTCATCGAGTTAGCAGGCGGCTGGTTGAAGAGGGATGGTTGCCATCTCCGGGGCATGGCATGCGTGCCCACAGAGAGGGCTCCGAGTGCCGCCTCTGGCACGCGTGCCATAGGTTCGCCACCACTGTGTTAGCCTCTGAGCATTACTTATCCTTATTTGTCTTGCCCTTAAATCAATCAAACTTTATTTACAACATGCATACTTTTTGCTGATTTAGAAGAAGAAAACTTAAACACTTAAGTACAATTCTATCATTAGGTATGCAGGCATGATAGATTGCTGTGTGAGTGTTGTCAGAGGTCACTAGAGAATGGAGGTAGAAGGATGCGCAGAAACTTCTGAAGATGGTACAAAATGCTTTTATTAGGATATCTATTAATCTGAATGTGCACTCTACAATATTTTGACTATTGTGCTGATGGCTTCTGACATCTTTAAAAGGTATTTATCTGATTCTCTTTTCAGAAACTAAGGACATAATCTTGCCTTTCTCATTTGAAAAGGCCCTTGCTTTAACTCACTATTTTATCTTTGAAATACTTCCAGCATTTCAAATGGCCCAGATTGGTTGTTTAAATGAGATATAGGCCTTTTTGTATTGATGTCACTTTTATGACACTTCATCCACAAAAGTTATTTTAAATGTATTCTTTTGAAACTACACAGAAGTTTTGTTTTGGTGGTCCCTTGGCAGTTGGGCCAAGAAGTTAGGCAGCAAAAGATTTGTTTAGTTGCTGTTTTGTCACTGATTGTGAATTTTCTTTATACCTCACTCATATTTTCTGACAATAGTTTCTAGATGTTTATCTTAACAAAATGTATTGGATTTTTTAAATTTTTTATTTGCCATCTAGAGTCACTGTTGTAAGAAGGGCGTCCAAAGGAAAGAAAGAAAGAAAGAAAGAAAGAAAGAAAGAAAGAAAGAAAGAAAGAAAGAAAGAAAGAAAGAAAGAAAGAAAGAAAAGAAAGAAAGAAAAGAAAGTTTCCCAAGGACCACCAAGAAGGAGAAATTGACAAAATTTTGTTTACTATTTTTTCTGATCTCAGTAATGGACAGTCCTGCAAACTGATAAAGAATCAAACAAACAAGAAAATACTGTCTATTTAAAGAAAATACAACATATTATTATTTTGTCTAGTCACCTCATCAATGCAACAATGAAGCGTGTCATTATGTGAAACCAGAATGACAACAATAGGCACTTTATGCAATAGGCATAAAGTGACCGTGCCAAAGACAAGATCAACGCATTAAAAGAAAAGAGACTAAGTACTAAGTACTAATAGTAGAAACAGACCATGATCCTGCCTGTTCTCCAAGTCACTGTAATTGTCTTTTACCACTCTCTTTGAGCTGATGATCTGCTACAAAGTAAAAGCAGAACTCTGGTGATGATCTACCCAGGTGTCATCTGCTAAGGAGGACTCCACCTGATTAGTCTTTCCCAATTAAATCAAAACTCCCAATTTTCTGTGCGCAGAAAAGAGAAAGGACTTGCATCATGATGGCTGTTGTTATTCTACCCTTCCTTTTCCTCTTGCTAGCAGTAGAGGAGGATGGGGAGGAAGACCTACTGACATTTTCGTATGTTGTATTTATTTTCAATGTGAGATATAACTGAGATAACATATATTCACTTGAGTATTAACTAATATATCAATGAATTACGAGTCAAAGTAGTTACTGATAATGCTTTAATCACAAGCCCTTTTTCAGAAATTAAGTTATTTTTTATAGTAAGTTAGAGCATCTTTCTACAACCTCAGGGCACTTCAGACAAGGATCTTGGAATGCATCGCCTTGAAAAGAATGAGGAAGGATATAAGAGCAATTTGTCAAGGTAACTGATTATCCTTGTGGCTATATACAAGAGGAAGCTGGATGGCATTTCATGGATGGTTTTGGATTTTTGCACTGAATGCATGTTGAACTCAGTGGCCTAAATGACCTCTTTCAATCCAATCAGTGCAACATCAGATGAGAAATAATATGCCAAACAAAAACAAAACAATTTAGTATATGTAAGCTTATAAATCTTTATTATATTTTTAATCTTCAGCCAAAACAAATACACCTAATGAAAAACAAAAGTGTTACTATTTTAGTAGGTCATTTTTGACAACTCCTCAGCTTTTTCCATCTTTCTTTGTATTCTCTTTCAAAGATTGTCATGAGGAAGATACACAGAAGATTCTTTTACAGAAGATAGCAATATGTAGACTTGTCAGCAACTGATATCAATAAAATAAACTTCCAAATAGTGAATGGTGATCAATTCTAGGAAAATTGACCTAAGGGTTTCTGAGCAATTCATTAGTAGATCCATACAGTGGAGGCTGAGTATCCAATGATTTTCCTGACTGGGGAATTTCCAGGTGTGTGCTTGGAGAATTATACATATTAAATGCTAGTATATCTGGAAAAATAAAAGAATGGAAATATTTACTGTAGTCAACATGCTACTCTGCACTTTGAAGTTAGCAAGAAATTAGATCAGGGGTGTCAAACTCGCAATGTCACGTGACGTGTCACGACCCATCGTGACTTTTTTTCCATTGCCGGCAATGGGATTTTCGCCATGATGCATCTGACCCGCCGGCCGGCAGTTTGACACCTCTGAATTAGACAGATCATCTCTGTCTAGCTCTATGATAATGTGAAAAAAATTCAGTTATTTCAATTGGTATGCAAAGAAAATATGTAATAATTTAGCGCACTGACTTTCAGATACTGCAGCAGAAGCTTCTAATTGTAACAAAATGTAAAGTATAAGAGCAAGTAAGTCAGACTACTGTTTATGGTTCATAGGTTTTATTAGATAATGTATTATGGTATATAAAATATGTTTACACCTGCAGTGAAAATTGCTCCTGCATATAATAATCTGGAAGTTATCTACCACAACTTCAGGAGAAGAATATTTGTATTTTTCAGGTCAGCTGTAATCTTCTTGTAAATCAGATTACAGCAATCTTTAAATTCCCATTTTTGTATTTTGCCCACAGATTTTGTAGGGGTGTGTAAAAGCTTCAAAGACAGGCTTCACTTTGCCAAAGAAGCACCTACTTAATGTCTCATTGTGAAACAATGTGGTCTTCTTGTTTACAAGTGCTTCACTCTGTTTTGGAGTGATATAACCTCTTCTCAAGATGATCAGTCCAAAGGAAGCCTCTGAGAACTGAGAGCACCCTTCTCTTACTTCTGCCAAAGTGTTTGCAGGTAGGCAATATTGGTAAATGCTTTGGGACATCTCTATGTGTACTGAATGTGGCAAGGATAAAGCCTCTTATGGGATCTTCACTTATATTTAGTGTATGATTAGAACATGACAGAAGAGAAGTAAACATATAAACACAATCCACGTAATTCTACACAAAATGTCTAAGGGGATATGGTAATGGCCTCATAACTGGATGTTCAATTTAGCTATCCAGGCAATCGGTTCTGGTGTTTCTTTATGCATATGCAGATGTTCTAGGGAACCAAAGAATGCATGTTGGGGGCAATATTGCACAATATGCTTAACACTGTGACACAATGGTTAAAATGCAGTATTGCAGGCAAATTCTGCCCAGAACCTGATGGGACTCAAGGTTGACTCAGCCTTCCATCCTTCTGAGGTTGGTAAAATGAGGACCTAGATTGTTGGGAGCAATATGCTGCATTGTAAACCATCCAGAAAGTATTGCAAAACATTATGTGGCAGTATGTAAGTCTAAGTTCTACTCCTGTTGCTAATAGTTTGAACATCATCACCACAATTGCAAAAAGGGGGATCTTTCCATCCTCACTGATACAGGACAGAGGCACTTCTTCCAGTATCACACCTTTTAGCGAACATAGTAAAGGTCTTCCATGTTAGGCCACTTTAGATGCCCCATAAATAAGCTCACAACCACTGAACCTGGATGTACTTTTCTCCTGTACTGGTGGAGAAGACTAAGAGGAGTTACTTCCACAACACTAGTTTAAGCAATTCAAGGACACACACATCATTGAAGCAAATCAGATAGTCTCTTCACTTTGATGAAGTGGATCATGCAGCCTCCACAGCGTGAATCACTTTGTCAGAATGAATCTATGATGCATTGCACAGACATAAAAGCTAGCCCTCTCCATCCATGCATCTTAGTTGGTGATGAACTTTAACAGTGCTGATTCTATCAAAATCCAGTGACAGAACACATGATCATTTATCTTTTTAATTCCTTTCCTCTCATATTTAATTTTGAGGAACTCGGTGAATTGAAGATTAATCTATTGCTTAAAAGAGAGTTTATGACAAATTGCAAGGCCTATCATCAAACTTTCTGATTTTAGGCGTTTAAGCATGTATTTGCATCCAAATAGCTCTGCAATATTCTAACAGATATTTACCCTTGAAATGGTGCAAATGTTGTATTTTAGAATCAGGTGAACCCAGTGGGAATGTATAGGCAAATCTAAGGCAGGTAGTCCACTTGGACCAGTTGATGGACATTAATAGGTACTAATTATGCTGCTCATATTGCATGAAATTAAAAGGCTTACAAATGTCATGAACCATTACCCTTCCATTTGAAGAAACCTACAACATGTTAGGAGGATTTAATGAAATTATTTTCATTATGCTATGGGTAGCCTCAATGATATTGCAGTTTACCTATTTAATTAGGTTTACCATTACTAATATAAAAATATATATTTTCTCCATCAAACTCATACTTTAAACAGCATGTTAATCACCAGCATGTTTTCTATCCTTTTGTAAGCTTCTCAATGAGAGGTCCTTCCCAAAAACTAATAAATAAAATACAGGGTTTTGTTAATTTCTTATCTTAATTTAAAGCACAATCAAGTCTGATTGAAATACTTCTTCTGTAATATCTTTATTTTTAAGAATGAGAAAATTAAATTTCTCATCAAATTTAGTGGTGGAAAAAGAGGGAGCTTATTTTGAACACAGGAATGAAAGAGCAGTTTTGGTGTAATTGTTTAGACTTTCAAAAACAAGCCAAACACACAAAAAACCTGAACAAATTCTGGACTTCTGAGGAAAAAATAGTAAATTGAAGATGAGCAGAATGAATAGCTGGTGAGTAGATAGGCTCTAAGTAATTTTTCTGGACAAAGAGTGGACTTGAGATCACCCACAAGTGCTCCACACAGTTACCTTTCTCAAGGAAACTGTAAGTCTTCAGTAAGTTTGATGGAAAAGGCATCAATTTGCTAAAACCATCTTTCAAAAGGACACTTTCAAAAAGACCTTTTCTAATCACTTTTGGAAATTGCTTGTTAGCTGCTTTTCAGCTATTAGGAATCTTTGGATCAATAAGTTTGACAGCAATGGGTTTTTTTCTTCAAACTTTAGCAACAGAGATTTTAAATACAAGTTTAAGGACTTAAATATATTTTGGAATAAACAGCAAAAAGGTATTTAGAATCTTGATTTTGGAAAATTACAAATGGATTAAGGATTGAGATGGATTTAAAATAAGATTTAAAATTAATTATTAGAATTCTTCCCATGGAAAAATGTTTTTGTTTTGAATTCTCTTTAAAAAATGATCAGAATCTGAAGGTTGGACACTAGAAGGAACTAAAGATTACAATTAAAGGAGAAGAACACTTAAATTTGACTTACTAATACAGAATGGAGCAAAATACTTTAACATCAGATGTATTAAAGGATATTTGTGAACAATGGATGCAGAAGTTAATTTAAGTTCAATAGATAATGTCTAAAAATATTAGGAAAGAGGAATAAATTTTATCCAAGAAGACAGAGACTGCTCTGAACATAGATTTAAGAATGGCAGGCTACAAGAATGATATGCAAAAAGATGTTACACTGGATATACAAGTGAAATCAGCTAATGTCTCAATAATTAAAAGGAATATACAAATAACAAACCAAAAGAGTGACCTGGATATTGTTCCTACATTGGATTTACAAAAGAAAGGTGTTAAAGTTTTGAAGAATTTTGGGAGAAAGTATGTCAGCCCTCCCAGGTAAAGCAGATAGGGAACATGACAATATGAACTAATTTTACTTTATTGCAAGCTTACATTTAAAGAACCTTGCTAATCTGAAAATACAAGCTTCCCACCGCCACTTTTAATTGCTTGTCCCATTAGGGCAGGCATGTCAAACTCGCGACATCACGTGACGTCGCGTGACATATCACGACTTTTTCCTCATTGCTGGCAATGGGCTGGGCACGGTTTCAGTATGATGTATCTGGCCTGCGGGCCGGCAGTTTGATATGCCTGCCTTAGGGTGAGTCCTTTCTAACTTTCTTTGTGAAGCCCCTGGGGGCTCCTGCCTCTCTTGCCTGATTGTTTGCTTGGCAGCATCTTTTCCCCTCTGTTCCCCAAGGTCACCCACACATTCTGTGACATTAAAAAAAATAAAAATTTAAAGAAATTTAAAGAATTTTTTTTAAAAATAAAAGAAATCAAGTTCTGAGACATTATTTAAAGGGGTTTAACAATCAAGATTATTAAAAATAAAAGAAGTAAGCATAGTGGGTTTATTTGGAAAAGACCAAAATAATTAATAATATATATGTTATCTCTGATAATCCTTAATGGTGTTTTGCTGATCAGGACTGAATGATGAGGAATATGAGGAGAAGAGATCATTTGTTGTATCTGAAGAGAAGGTGATAAGTCATATTTGTGATAAAGGGGAAAATCATTTATTTAGACATTTCTTTTCTTTTTCTTTATTGTTATTTTTTCTTTCTTTTCTATTTTTTCCTATTTTTTCCCTTTCTATTTTTTTAAATTCTTTAACTTTTGTTTGTGTAAGTTTTTTTTCTTTTTATATGTAATTTTTAATTAAATTACAATTAAAAAACCCGAACAAAATTCTCCCGCTATAAAAATGTGTTTACTTCCGCAAACTGCCAACAGAGGAGCAGAACTAAGTTTCAATATTTGTACATGCTAGCATTTTTAAAATTAAAAAAGTTGGAAAGCATATACATGTGCATCAAATCTAGTAGTTTCTGCTTGAAAACTTTCACTTACGCTATACAAATGTCAATAAGGATTTTGTATCAGTTTGTGATGGTTGTATTTAGTTGACAGTTCCTGCAATAGAAACAGCTGCCACATTAATGGTCTCTGCTTGGTTTATTCTTCTGGTTGTCTATTCCTTATCTTGCTGTTTACATTTGGCCAGAGGCAAAAAAATATTAAACCAAAAGAAGCATCTCAAAACTTCCCACAATGCAAGAGAACCAACATTATTGCCTTGAAACAGAGATATATCTCACCTCATAAAGTTTCAGTAGTAAGTAGCTAAATATTGCTGTGCAAAATATTCATTTATTACTAGCAGCTGAGTAGAATGTTTTATGAATTTACTAGCGTTTTAAAATGCAAATATCTTATGCACTAAAACCAAGAAGCAACAAATAATAAATTTGACTTCAAATCACTGCCTTGCTCCACATTGACTGAACTGTTTTACATTTCAGAAAGAGTATGGCTTTAATTACTCAATATCTTCTCAGCAGACTTCACTCTGCAACCCAATGCTAAAAAAAATTATCGTCAACGTATAACCAGTTGTTTAATGACCATCTGAAGTTACAATGGCCTCTGAGAGTGTGCTTTGCAGCCCATAAAGCACTTCTGGCTATCATAAAACATTGTACTACCCCCTGCAGTCACATGATCACAGTCTGGGTGATCGCGTTTGCAAGTACAAATGGTTTCCAAGTGCTCCATGCTCATTTAATCCCCATTTGCAATCCTATCTGCTGGCTTCCCCAGTAAGTCAGTGGGGAAGCTGGCAGGCAAAGTTGTGAGTTGCTGCGCCTGCAGAGAGGACTCCCTCTTATTTCTGGGGGCTGGCTGAAAGAGAAACTGCTTGGTGAAATGGAACTCAGACCCTGAAAAATCTGAGCTCTGTTCCTGCAACCCACCAGAGCAGTTCCCTTGTGTGCACAGAGGACAGCTGAAGTTCTCTGGTACGAGGCAGAAACAGAGCTCAAATCCCAAAAATCTGAGCTGCATTTCTTCAGTCTGTTGGAACAGTTCCTATCCACACACAGAGCGGAGCTGAACTCAGCACGCAGTTCTTTGCTCTGTCCACTTATGATCAAGGAGATTGCTCAATGACTGCAACCAAGAGTGCTGGGATTGCAGTTGTTGAGTGAATTAGTTATATGGGCGACTCACTTAACAACTCTTTTGTTTAACAACTAGGATTCCAGTCCCAATTATAGTTGTAAGTCTAGTACCACCTGTAAATGGATTTTTGTTAGAGGTAATTGAACATAGGGCTTAAAACTACTTTGATATTTCATCAAAATATCAAAGGACACAGATTTGTCCTTGAGGACGTTTGAGGACACAGATAAACCTCCAAGTGGCCTCAACAACTCTCTAAATGGCCAGCTGTCTGCAAGGAGTATAAATCCTTCAATTCCCCATCATCCAGACAGAGCTGAAGAGGCTTCTTAGATGAGAAGTGAAACATCTTCAAAGTAAAACAAAAAAGACCAGTTGCCTCTTGAAAAAGCACCTTTGGGATAGCACAAGGAAAACAGCTATCTAATGTCCAGGTTGGGGATGCATTTTGGAAAGAAAGTTTATATGGCAGTATAGGTAAATGTTTAGTATTGCTTTTACATTAAATGAAACAGGATCAATTTCTATGCTGAATGTGGGTCATCATAAATCCATAAGAGGATTGGCCAATATACTGTAACATATGGAGAAAGGGTCCTAATACTGAAAGAAAGCAATAAAATATCAAATTATCTGTCTGCCTTTTTTTTACCAATCTCCATGCTTGATTCCCTCCTCCCAGATTGGAAAATTACAATTGTAGAAAATTATGGTGGGGGGGCAGAAGAATTCAGAATTCAGAAGATTTATAATGCTCTGAAATCTTTTCTATGGGCCTCAACAAATGAGAATTCTATATTAATATTATTATAAATAATAATAAATAGAAGAAACAATATTGAACTTCATTTCTATTCTACTAAGAAAGTTACAATCCTACATCTTAGAGTTAGACTTGCTGGATATCGTTGTTATTCAAATTAGTATTTTAATGCTCAGTAATAAGCATACCTTTATTTTATTTCAAGAGAGCGTTGCTCTAAGAACAAATAAAGCAGTATTATAACCTGAATAATGAAACACATTCAACATTAAGATTTTTCATTGACATGTATTTTAACATTATACAAGTGAGTTTGCAAAATTGTTATTTCCTAGAAATAATGCTTTATTTTATATTTTTGTAGAGTAAAGTGTGTAAGAAATAATAAAAGCAGGAATTTTTATGAAGAGAAACACAGAATAGGAGATTAATCTTAATTAAGTGAATAATAGGCCTGTGAGAATCAGGCATTGATTGATTCAGATTATTTATTCAATTTGGAAAAATAATATTGTTATGTTTCAATATTCTAACAAAATTGTTGAACTGCATTGATTCAATTCAGATTTCCAAAACCAGTTTGGAAATAGGGTTGCCAGGTCTGCTTCCAAAAAATAGTGGACAAGTGGGAGGGGGGGTTAAGTAGTAAAAAAAGTAGACTGTACAGCTGTAGATTACGTACCATTTCATCATAAAGGTTTTGAATAAAAAAAATGTCCATTATTTTGTGAAAAAAAATAGTGAACATAATGTGAAAAAAGTGGACTGTCCACTCAAATAGTGGACACCTGGCAACCCTCTTTGGAAAAAGCATATCACAAGTGCATCTAAATTATTTGAACAGATTTAGAAGCATTCATTTTCCAAAATTAAATTGACTGATTTTCTCTGAAATCCTTCATGGGATGGAACTGAGTCTATTCAGAGGAAGACAATTATCTCTTCCTCAATTTCTCAGTCCTCTAGATGCAGAACGGTAAAAAAATGAAGCTCCACTCTTCTTTAGTCTGGTGTGGGGAAAGCACAAATATCTATGCATTCTTATTGTATAACCACAGAGTAGAATGAAATCTGCAGGTTAGCAAGAAATTTATAAAAAGTTCCACAATTTTACAAAACTCAGCATCCAACTATCTGTGTCTCTGTGATTTTTTTCCTGTGGAGTCATATTGAAACAGAATGCAACTTCTTTTGTAGGAACTATCCATGCTTTACTTTAGGCAAACCATATTTGTACATTTCTGACAATATAATCAGGGGTGTCAAACTGCCGGCCCATGGGCCGGATGCATTATGCCAAAACAGTGCCCACCCCATTGCCGGCAATGGGAAAAAAGTTGTGATACGTCGCGACACGTCACGTGACATTGCGAGTTTGACACCTGTGATATAGATGATAGAAATGCCTTTATTATATGGGTTGCCATGGTGCAAAATGAGCCGAGGGGGTTGAGTAGCCCATTCAGGAGCCACACTGAATGTCTATTAATAAAGCCAGGAACACTTTCAGAAGCACTTTTGGTCAGTCTTGAAAAGCTGCTTTAGTGACTCCCAAAGAGATGATTCGTAAAGCACTTCCAAAGCATCTCTTTCAAAAATTTGCATACCTATCACACGGCATCTTTACAACTGACTCAGGTTTGTATAATATGAGGGATTCCAAGGAAGAAATGGCGATCAGTTCCTTTCCACTGTACGAGTATGAGCAGCATAAAACACGATAGCCATGCTATTAAAACAGTATTAACATAACTGCAACCTGGATTAGGATTGCCTGCTGAATTTCTAAATTTGTAATTTAGTGTGCAACCAAAGGAACAGATAGATAATACAGCTGCTACTGTATTTACTCTGAACTGTATGCATATTGTTTGCTTTTGTTTTGATAACTCAAAATACAGGAAGAAGTTCCAAGACATTCAGGTGAGATGGGTAGTATAGAAATATGATAAATAAATAAATAAGTACAAATGGTCCACCTGAACAATTTTTGCTACAGGAGATTTGTTCAGAAGTAGTGATGCATTTTCTTGAAAGAAGCCTCCAGGTAAATCTACTACATGCTAGGATAAATCTGAACTTATTTTGGTCTAGTGTTTACTGACCTGCATAACACTGGAAGCAAGGATTTACTTCTGACATTTTTTAATCGCTAAAGGCCTCTCAGAGTTTGTGAAAACTACTGTCTTCACTTTATGTAGTCTTGAAAAGGTGACTGATTTCTTAGATTATGATGTTTTCCTTTTTTTTTAGCTTGACCAAAATGTTATGTTCACTGTGTAAATATATATTAAGCAAAGCTAAGAGTATTAGCTAGTCGCTCATAGTAAATTAGAGTGCAAATTCTTGCTGTGGTTGGGTGCTTAGCAACTAAAACTTGGTAGACTTATTTAGTTATATCAGAAAGAAATATAAGTCACTATGTTCTCATCTATAATAATTTATTCATTTGACAAAGGATAGCACCTATGACAGATTCTAATCATGTAATTTGTGTATCTAGATATTTATCTGATCCAAATTACTGAATAATATTTAGCATGCTGCAGAAAGGAAAAAACAACAACTAAAAATTCATTAATAGACATCAAGGGTCTTGCAAGATACTGCAGCAGTTTATCAGCACATAAATAGATTTGTTTCAAGACAGAACATATTTACATTTTTGTAACAGATATGGAAACTTATTTCTTAAAAAGGATATATTCTAACATTATTACATATGGCAGTTCATATATATATGAGGAAATGCAAGATTATAAAAATTTCATGGAACATACAATTAACAAATTATGTTAAGATTAATTTTCACTCAGACTTTGTTCATACAATTTTTAAAAGCTAGCAGATGGTTTGTGCATTAGACCACAATAAATTATAACACTTATAAAGACAGTTATGTACCAGGAATTGCAAAGAATCCAGGCTACAGATGACCCTTCTGATTTTTAATAATCTCTGTAATTGATGTACAGGCAAAAAAAAATACACAGATGTCTAATGTGGTTTCTTGATGAAGCACAAATCACTTCCATTTACTCAGGCAATGCTTCATGGTCCAGTTCATTTCTTAATTAAAGACATCAAGATGCACACAAATGGCATTGAAAAGAATGTTTAGTGTGCTAGATATTCAGCTGGGGGTTTTGGATACTTTGCTTGCTTCTCTAAACCCATTTATCATTTCCCTTTAAAACATGGCTAAAACACTTTTAATCCCCATGTAACTAAAGATATTGTGGCTTCTCCCTAATTTGTTTTTATTATCTGCTTGGAATATTAAACTATGTTATCAAATATTGGAAGTGATACATAAAGGATTTTTGCAAAAAGAACCAGTGGGATTATAGCTAGGCAAACACAGCCTTCAAAACATCAAATGTACATTAAAATGTAGAAGAAATGTTTCTTTTACTAACTGCAATTAATGTACAATTTAACAACTTTAGAAATATATTTATAAAACTATGAAAGCCATTGTTACTTCTTTTGAATTTTTTAAAGTGAAATCATTTATATGGGTCAAAGATTTTCTCTTATTCATAAAAATAATAAGACGTGAAGATTTCCTTATTAACTGTTCTTTATAATTGTTTGCTGTTACTTGGGTTAATTTACAACCAATTTGCAAATGTTGCACTTATGAAAGAAATTTATATTAGATATCACATTGAATATCCCACAGAACATATTAAACAAATCATATTAGGGATTTTCCATTAGTTATTTGTGACTAAATCAAACACAATGTAATATAGGAGGCAAATTAATATACTCCAAATTAAGCATGAAATATGACCTCACTTTGTATCATTTGAAAATCAAAATCTATTCATGTTAAGGCTATTGTTAAATGAGACCATCTTAGATGTTCTGGGGTGCACAAATTATATTAAAAGCTGTCATTAATATTCAATCTATTATTTTTAAATAGATTTTCACTTTTTTTACAAATGTTTGGAAATTAAATATTTTTATATATAATCCTTATTCTCTGTCCTTCAAAGCTTATACTTATTTACTAATGATTTTTCAGGATATTCTGAGCAGCCATTGTCCATCTCTCTCAGCTAACAAGAACCAAGAAAAACCCATGTATACTGTTTCACAAATAAGGAGATATATTTAAACATATATAATATGATAAATTAAATAAGCAGTTGCTTAGATTTATCCTTAATATCAAACTACTACTCCTAAGCACGACAGCTTGAGATATTGACATGAAAGCCTTTCAAATATAAAATGTTTGAGCTCAAAATGCCACAACATCTCTGATTTGCTGGAAATGGGTCTGTATGTGTGAGGGATAATAACACATTTCCAAATATTTTTTTCCGTGAAACTATGCAGCTTCATATTCAAAAGGAATGTTGTTGGTTTGTGGGGAGCAGAGTCGAATTAAAATTCTGAAAGTTGTACAAAACCAATACTCAAAAGAAAATTGCCTTTTGAGGAATGAGAAAGCAGACTTTCTCAGGGAACTGCAACTAGTTTCCAAAGGATGCATGACACAAATATTTACAAGAGGTTTTTTTTTTAAAGGGGATTCTCACTTCTTAAGATCTGATGAACTATGACCAAAAAGGAGCGTACAGTATATGAAATTCCTCAGCCTGGTTTTTATCTCTCTCTCTAATGTTAGCCAACACAGAATCTCTAGGATTAGAGCGAGTATAACAATTTATTACCAGAGACAAAAGACAAATCAAGAAAATTATATCCCTTGCTTGTGAATCTGCCACAGCATGTAACTGGCACTACAGAAGGGGGGCATTGGACTTGTGGACTCTGGTGTAAACCATGAATGCTATTCCATTTGTTAATATATAATGTTGCACATTCTTGCTTCTCCTGCGGAATCTGACTTGAACTCAGTAAAGGCTTCCTAGAACACAGCTAGACTGTATATTCAAACGGAGCCACTTTAGCCATTGGCTATCAATATAACAGTGTAATGTTCATACCTGCAGCAGTTTAAATCTGGTGGTTTTTTTTTTCATGTTAATAGAACACCCTGATTTGGCTTCTGGGCCTTGGGGCAAAAGGCCAGTGGACCATTGGCACAGAATTGGACAACTTGCCCCAGCCAACTCGCTGTGGGACAATTCAACAATTCAATTTAATTATATAAAATAGTTTAAAAATATTTTAATTTTTGCCATTCACATTTCATTTTGTCCCTCTTTGATATCCTTTCTTTAACAATTCCATTCCTCTATTTCTTCAATATTAGTATAACTCTTGTCCTGTGGCGAATTGGAACATGGCAAGTTGGCCGTGGAAAGTTGTCATAAATGGAATAATCAGCATTTCTGTTCCAAAACCCCCCTCTCTTTCTCTCAGAGGAATTCTTCCACATGAAATAATAACTCCCATAACTTCTTGCCTTTACAGCAGTGGTCTTAATGTTCAGTTTACATTTGACTATAAGCTAGTTGTCCTGTGATTGATCCACTTTTTCAGTTAACAGGGGAAGAGAGATTGCTTCAACAAGCTAGCTATTCTTAAGCTGCTTTCCTGAGCAGTGTGCTGCTTGCTTACCAAGCAGGAGATGTGAACTAACAAGCTCCTCTTTCTGACCTTAATCAGTTGATAGATATTTCCTTTCTCCTCCCATGTGGTTCATGCCTCACTGCCAAACGACATAATAAGGGAAATTACTTGTGCTACTGTGTACCTTTCTACGGGCTTTCCCCATTGTTCACCTAAATGTCCTTTCTTCTCCTTTAGAAGCTAAGTAATAGAGCATCCAGTTTCAGTATTTAAAAGATTTAACAGAATTTAACAGAATAACAGGGTTGGAAGGGACCTTGAGGTCTTCTAGTCTAACCGCCTGCTAAACCTATACCATGTCTGACAAATGGCTGGCAAATCTATATTTAAAAACTTCCAGTTTTGGAGCACCCACAACTTCTGGAGGCAAGTCCCATCTCACTGATTAATTGTTCTAACTGCCAGGAAATTTCTCCTTGCTTCTAGGTTTCCTTCTGGTTACTCTTCCCTAGACCAGGGTGAGCAGTCCAAGGGATAGAACGAAGAATGGGGAGGGGGCTCTAAAATCTGATCCCTAAAGGCAACCCTTTGTAAGTAGATGCCATGAAGTTTCCTGCTTGCCAATTTGGCTTGTGGTGGATAATCCATGATGCTGTAAGTACTGCATTTTCATTAATAAGCCCTAATTAATTGTAATTATACTGACATCTTTTCTTGTGTTCACCTTTTTTGAAATCCAAGCTGCAAATTCTAAATTTTCAGGTTAGAGTTCAAAATTGCAGCTGCATTAGTCATGATATAGTAGTGACATATTTTCAGTGGTATCAAGAAATAAATATTTTTAGAAATTCTGGTTGACTTACTGTCCTGGACCGGATTTCTTTGGCGTAGAGAGGTTTCAAGAATTCTGAATCTCCTTCTAGCGTTAAACCTTTTTCTGTAATCCTTAGGTTTCCCATTCCATCCTGAAATATAGAAAAGAGTCCCATTACTATGATTTCATAAAATCAAGGTTGCAAAAAGAAAAAGAAAATCTTAGGGAAAACACTACATAAGCTTTGCTATTCAATATTTTGGCTTAGGTTTTGTGAGAAAACTGTTTCAAACAAGCTTAAATTCATGTATTTAAATCAGGTAAATGATGTCATCTGGGAGAGAAGCTATAAAAATGAAGTATTCTACACACTGAATGACTCTCTTTCTATCTGCAAGGCTCGCTTTTTTTGTTTAGTAATAACCTCATTTTGCCCAAACAACTTTACAAATATCCTATATAGTTAAATATGCTCATCAGAATTCTACAATAAAAAAAGAAATAAAAATAATGTTCAAGTGCTGAAAAACAATTGACCAGAATGAATGTTTTTATGCCCCCTTTAATCTATAGCTTTTTATTTTACTTTGTAAAATTTAGCACAAGGCTGAGCATCATTCTTTGGTGGATGGCTACATCTCCTTAGAAATCTATAGATGATTACATGTAAATGAATGCTAAGGCCATTATTGTTTTTTCTTTTGCATCCTTCTTCTTTTATGTCCTTTCACATGAACTAGATTAGAATGAATTGCTGTTGACAAAGATTTGAACTGATAGTCTTGAAAGTTTTGAAGTTAGGCTGAGGACTAATCCTTTCTCTAGCCATTAAATTCAACAGTAAAGCAGATTATCAAAAAACTTGTCATCTGTCACACCAAGCACTGGTTAAAACAATTCTTATGG
>NW_015387751.1:422195-424088 GCF_001527695.2 Protobothrops mucrosquamatus | reverse complement strand
ACAATTCTTATGGTTTAACTGCTGGTTCCTACTCCCTTGAGGTTCTATTTCTAAGGATCTTGCCAACAACTCCAGAAGCTTCAGAATGCAGGGCATGCATGTTAGGCCTCTGCTTTGTGAACTGGATGACTTGTCAATGTGCTTCTGGATCCAATTCAATGTGCTGGTTTGTGGCATGGGACCGAGCTATTTGCGGGACTGCTTTTTCCTGTTTATATCATCTTGGACCATCAGATATCACACATAAGGCAGGCTGCAGTTATCTTTGGCTAGGAATCAACATTTGTTGGGTTCCAGGAGATGTGCCATCTCTGCTGTGGAACCCACCTTATGGAATATTCTGCCCCTCCCCCTGAAATTAGATTTTCTCCATGGCTTTTGATATTCTGAAATATGTCCAGTCCTGGGGCTCCCATGGAACTGGAGACTGATCTAGAGTGCTCCATTGTTGAGGAAGCCATTTTTATTTCCTTCGAATATGGGATTTCCAGTTTTTTATGATATTTATTATGATGATCGTTTATATTTATATTTGCTATTTTTATATTTGTGGTTTTTATCTATTGTTGTGCACTGCCAAAAATCACCTTGGATGAGAAGGGTGGCTATATAAATTTGATAAACAAGCAAACAAACAAACAAATAAAACTGATAGGCAGGACTAAAACAGTAAGAAGTAGTATTGCATCTCCTTCAGTTTAATTGTTTGTGTATGAACTGGTTTAAAGGTTCTTGGTGTTGGGAAAAATGGTGAAGTATCAGGGGATTCTAGGTCCATCAGTCAATCTTTTTTTTGGTTGCAGATGGGTATAAAATATATACTATTACAACTATCCATAGAATAAGGATTTAATATATGAAATTAGATATTAATTACAAAGTTATAGGGATTACTATAGCAAAACCGTAACTCTAAATTATAAATTAAATTATAACAGTTGTACTTGCTATTGAAATTATTTATTCATATCCCACCTTTATTATTTTCATAAATAATTCAAGGTGGCAGACATAGCTAATATTCCTTCTTCCAGAACATTTCAGAATAACAACCTGTGAGGTGAATTGGCCTGAGAATGCATGTTAAAATCAGAAAGACCAAGATACAGTAATACAATATGAAAAACAAAACAGAATAACAAAACAAAATAGACAAATGTCAGACAAAATGATATAGTCAGCTTCTCAGAGATTTTATGACATAAGAAATTTAGTGTAAATTCATTAGCAGGCTATATGAAGTCATAGGAATTAACATTTAAGATACAAAATATTATCAACCTTACAGCCGCAAAACTGTGAAACTTTAACACTAAGGTTTAATTGTATGAATGGTATTTACTGACAGTATTAACTGTTAAGACTATTAGGGCAATGCATTATAACACAATAGCATAACATGAATAAAATAAAACACTTAAAGCAGTTAGCTAAACAATGTAGAATATTTGGTATAATACACTAAGCTTTTACAGTGGTAGCATAAAAGTGTATATAATATTTGATGTATTTACTGTGATCCAAAATCAAACACGTGGAAGAGAAAAAGAATGATCAATGGGCACAAACAGCAAGCACTGATATGAGAAAAGGTAAACTCAGAGTTGGGATGTAGAAATCTATCCAAGGTAATGCAGCAGCTCTCTCTCCTAACATTGAAGAGTTTGAGGAGTCTGATCAGTACACCATTAGAACAACCCAAAGATATTTTAACTCCAAGCACGCTTATAGTATTGTGCATAAGCTAGGATTGCTGAAAGCTAATTGGCAAGAGGTTTACTCTTCTTCTCCTCTTCTTAAGCTGGGGAATTCTTGGAGTTGAAATCCCTACATCCTGTTATATCTCACTCACTAAGACTGAGAAATACTGATCTAGGGAAGACATTCAATGCA
>NW_015387751.1:411095-421992 GCF_001527695.2 Protobothrops mucrosquamatus | reverse complement strand
AAATGAAGATCTCATTTTAAAGAAAGAAATCTCTTTGGGGGAATTAAAAGCTCCAAGTTTACTTTGTCTGTCTGTCCTGGATATATTATGGAAAATATGGATTTTTACTGAGCATATTTATATCATGCATAAAAAGGAATTTTAACATACAGATGAAAATGTTTGCCTATTTAATAAAGAAATAATATGGGTTTAAAGAAATGTAGTAGATCCATAATTCTTCAAGTTTTTTTGAAAAATAAATCAAGTGTTGTTTGCTATCTGTGATCAAAAAGAGAAAGAGATGAAAGCAGTTCAGGAATCCTGATAGCTTTTACCAGTTCCATTACATCTTTATTTCTTACTTACTCATGTGTCATCCACCCTAAGGCTATGCACTCTAAATTTATGTACAGATGGACAGTCTACAAGCATGCATTGCATATAGCCTCTAATAACCCATTTTCCCTTTGCACATTTTACCTTTTCATGATATCGAATGAATATGCTGTATAATACAGCAAACAAGATAAATACATTTTAAACCACATCAAGAGAAGCATAATTTCCATATTTTTAATAGTGTAGTTCTTATTTCGATTTATTATACAGGTAGTCCTCAAATTTGCCTTATGATAACAGGAAGGTTTTGTTCTCCCTTCATAAATATTGCTTTTATATTTCCACTGATCAGATCTTAAGTTACTAGTATATTTTGTCTCCTTCTTTTTAATTGAAACCAGGGGTTTTGAGGTGCAGGAGGGAAAAAAAAAACACTGTTAATTTTAGGACTCTCAGAGACACATGGACAGTAGGTAAATATGAGGCAGCTTTTGAGAAGAGACAGGCGACTCTCTTCAGCTTACAGGTGAATTATCCCTGGAGTTTATGCAAAGGAAGGAGAACAGTATGAAGAACAGGAAGCTAGACTGGGAGGATGAAGAGAAAGAGGCTGTTGCAAAACTTACATAAAATCATGAAAGTTGGTGTGGCAGAGGAGAAAAGAAAGCAAGGGGAAAAAAAAGAAAAAGAAAAAGAAAGTGCATTTGAAAATAGCAGGGTAGGGATCTGCTCCTCTGCTTACAGGAGGGCTATTTGTGAACAAAGGATGGAGAAAGTAATAAGCTTTGGAGAAAGTATCAGAACAACAGTGGGCAGCCACGTCAGGATGCAGTATGAGGACTGAGAGGTTTTACATGGAAGGAGAAGCACTTTGTAGGTCTAAGCCAGGAGAAGGAAGATGACAGGAAAAAGGTCTGACTTTCAGTGTGTTTCTTCTCTCCCTCTCTCTTGGCAGAGACATATAGAATAAATACATTTTGGAAGGGTGGAGGAAATCTGCTTTGGTTAATTGTTCATTCAACGATTCCACATAGTTTAAAGTTTCAATTTTACCTGTGCATTAAGTACATACTATTAATGCTTCTGTACACAGTTTCTAATGGTACAAGTAAATGCTATTAAAGGTTCACAATAAGAGGTGTGTAAAATTCTTTTCCTTATTTGATGCCCACCCTTCATCTTCACCCCTCAGTACTGTAAGAAGATTTAGTAGCAGACATGAAGAGGAAAAGAATTTAAAAATACCCTGCTTTGGATTTTTTCAGAAAACAGGGACTGATTTCAGGACTACAGTAGAGACTGCATATTATTTTATATTCTTAACAATCATGATTATCTTACAGTCTTGTCAGTCTAGCATTGTTTTAACTTCTCAGCTATGGGAACTTAAGCTAGGTTAATTCCTAAAATTGTGCAATTAACTCCTAAAATTCAATGGAAAAAATACTTTCCAACAAATAGAAAAAGTTGAATCCAAGTCACTGGAGAAGACGAAAATAAGACTACTTCTTCTAGAGATGATTCAACTATATTTTCAACATGGAATAAAACTTCAATTAATATGTAAAGCAAACACAATATGTTAGAATTACATATAATTCTTTCCTTGCCATTTGTATGCACTACACTAAAACAATAATTAGAGCCATAACATACTCTATAAACCTAAGTAACTACTCTGTGATTAAAGAAGACATAGGGAGCTAATTCATTCATTCTGCTGTTATGTTAAATATATACAGTGTGAGAAAAATGGCAAAGGTTACACACATTGGAATGCCATTTCTGAGGGCATAAGTTATAAAAGGGAAAGTTAATGGTTTCAGTTGTTAATCTTGAACCTGTTCAGGCAGGACCATAATATCCATAGTAGCCTTTTGACAGAGTCAGCATTATAAGATATACTTTTCCAACTTAGATGATAGATGTCATAGGTGGACAATAGATTTTAGAGAAGAAAATCTTTTTCTTTCCATTATTACCCATGATTACCAGGATGTTTCTAATTGGAGAGTACTTATGAAAAGTACTGTAGGCCTTTTCCATTTTCCCCTCCATAATAGACTTTCAGGAGTAAGGGGAAAAAAATGAAATGAAATAAAATATGGTATGCTTATGAATGGAAAATTATGGGTACTCCCACATGATGGTGTTCCTTGTCTGCAATTGTTTGGATTTTTTTTTGTGAAATTTGAATTTTTCTATTGTCCTCTATTTTCTCTCCACGAGAATAATTAGCAATAATGATTTTCAGGATCATTTTTTTTACAACATGACCACATGGCTACTGGCCAAATATAATTGAACATGTACCTGCTGGTCTGCAAGAGTTTTGTTTTTTCAAGCCACCTGAAAGTTGTATTCTTGTAATGAAAAAGCCTATTTTGACTCAGTCCTATTTTACATTTAAACATCCGTCATTTTAATTAAAGTACATTATAATATATTTGGAATATAATATACTACATGTAATGCACTACTTCTAAATCTACAAGTAATTTAAAAAAAAAACCACTACCAGATAGCATTTTCAGACTTCATACAAAGACATATTTGAATAACGTTTGCAGATGGAGCCATAAATCATAATCAAGTATAGATGAAATTTATCCTTTTGTCTCTATGAAAGAACCAGATTCAGCAGAAACTGTTCATCTTCTTTTTTACATATTTGCTTTGATTGTTTTATTTTTGGTTCCTGTTGCTTACTCACCGAACCAGATGACAAAAATTAATCTAGAGGGTAAAATTACTAACTGAATATTGTCATATCCAGGATTAAGAGAAAACAGAGGGAAATAGTTTTTAATGCAGCTGAAAGAATACCAAAATATTTAAAAAAATCCTTATCCTCAAATACATTTTGAGCATACAATAATGCATTATTGTATGCTCAAAATGTATTTGAGGATAAGGACAATACACATATGCTTGGTAATGTTTGCAGTTATTGCATGCCAACTTTTGCTTTATTCAATGAGTACATTGGAATGCTAAACTGGCCAAACCCATTTTCAACTTGGAAAATCTTATTTTCACAAACTCATGAGTTTTGGGATATTCCTAGTCAGTGTTCATCTTTAGTGTTTGAATAAAAGTCAACAGGATTTGGATAAATTCCATTTTGGTTTGTAGACTATTGTCATAATTTTGTTTCCTAAGGTGGATGTAAAATCAGCTAATATTTTTCTCTCCTTGCTGGAATACTTAGCTCACTGCTGGATTCAACTTTTATTTGAAACTTTGGTCATTATGCTGTTTGCTTTAGTGCAAAATCCAGCAGCCATTTAATGACTGTAGACCGATTTCTTAAACGAAGAAAAGAAAGTGTAAATTGTGCTTCCTAGTTAATTTTGCAATTAACTTAGAGCTAGTAAATATATTTTAATGGCAATCTACAACAGAACCTCTACAAATAAAGCAGTTTATTTTATAGCTCAGATAATCCTTTCCCTTTTGCTTTTTGTATAAATATTATATTACATTTCTTATATTATTCTTTAATTATTATTATGGATACCGGAATTCTATCTTAAACTGCTCCTATGTCAGACCACAGTGCTATCATATACTAGACAAAATTACTGTGACTGTTAAATATATTATCACTTTACACATATGTAAAAGCATTTAACTACTGGCATATATCAAGATAGA
Organism: Protobothrops mucrosquamatus; assembly: GCF_001527695.2. NCBI lineage: Eukaryota > Metazoa > Chordata > Lepidosauria > Squamata > Viperidae > Protobothrops > Protobothrops mucrosquamatus. The sequence continues at coordinate 418,014 of NW_015387751.1, read as the reverse complement.
ATAAAAATTTGAAATGATTAATTCTAATCAATTTCACATTAGCTTCCCACTTTGAAAATTGTCCCCAACAGCTAGTAAAATATTCATGGTAATTAGCAACAAAAAGTTTTTAGGAAATAGCATTAAACTGTAGTTATATAGTTAATACTTTATATTTCTATATTTAATAAATATAAAATGAATATAAAAAATTCTATATTTTCCATGCTACTAGGGTCTTATGATCGTCCCAAATGAATCTTTTTATTTATAATGGAGCATTCTATTCTAATGCAGTATTCTGTTCTGTAAAATTATTCATCATTAAAATGAATCCTGTCTGTATCATTGCCATATTCCCCAGTACTGATAGTAAGATTTTATTCACTAAATCAATTCACTAAGCTAATAGGGCTATGAACTGAATATATGAAATGCCTACTAATTTGATAGGGCTTAAGCAACAACATAACAAGTTACCTCCTATCTATTCAATTCCTGCATTATTTATAAATTATTTAATGCTATAAATAAACTTGTCCCAAATTCCATAAATGGAGGCAAAATAGTATAAAACCATTATTTCCTATAACAACATTGTCTACTAATATCAGAATCATGTCCCTTGAAAAAAGCATTATTTGGGGATTTCTGAATACCAAAAAGAGATCACAAACAAACATATAAAATACAAAGATATTTTTCGTATTAAATTCTGAATCAATGATATTAAAGTAGACCAGAAACATCAGATGTTATTCCTCTGTCTATTGACAAAAAGTTGTCCAATATATTAAAAATGAATAATTATTCCCTATTTATATTAATGCTCAATCAAAGAGTATTGATAGCTTTTCTACTTCCTTGCTAACAAAATGAGCAAGAAGTAGCTTTTCTGATAAATAAAAACAACTTTAATTGAAAAGAAAAAGTAAAAAGAAATGGTCATGCAGCCCTGCACACACACACCTGGTATAATAAAGGTCTAGGTAGCATTTCTTATTTCTAAACCAAAGTGCACGATACAAGCACAAACGTCTTTTAAGTTTTTCAAGTGTTGCTCTATGGTGCATATTTTGATGTCAATATAAATAAAATGAATGGGTTTATGACTATGTTTGTACAGATGCCCACCAGCCCTTTTCAGATAACTCATTTTAAGAGTTTATTTGGGTAGGGACGTATTTTCAATCAAATTCCCTTATCTTGAGAAGCAACTCAAACGTTCTTCTTAAAGAGATTACTAACCAGCAGTGAAAGAATGTGCTGTACAGTAGTATTTATTAGGGTAGCAATTAAAGCTTTGGAAAAACCATATTTGTATGCCATTCCGTGTCTACATCTGCAAAATATAATACCATGCACAAAATGTTCTTTCCTGTGACACTCTACAGAAGCTAAAGTTTAATTTTGAAAAAGTAGGATAGAAAGACCTTTGATGCCTTTGAAATTTATTATTGCAGAAGGTTCTTGAGAATACCAAGGACAGCCAAGATGACAAATAAATGAATCAGAGAACAAATAAATCCAGTTTTCACTCACAATAGCAATTATCATGATAGCAATTATCATATTTTAAACCAGCGGTTCTCAACCTATGGGTTGCGACCCCATTTGGGGTCGATCGACCATTTCACGGGGGTCGCCAAGCAAGGCTGTCCGCCATTTTTTTTGTCCGCCATTTTTTTTGTCCACCATTTTTTTTGTCCGCCATTTTTTTCCCCTTTTCCGACGGGTGCCTTACCTCCCTTGGGCTGGGCCAGCTGGTGGTCGGCCTGCTCCGTCTCTGCCGCTTGCCAGCTACGCCTCGGCCAGCGCAGGGGGCGGAACCACACATGCGCGGCACTCCCAGGCAGGGAAAGTCCTCGACTTATGACTGGTTGGGTAGTCCTCGACTTATGACCGGTTTAGTCCTCGACTTACGACCGGTTTAGTCCTCGACTTACGACCGGTTGGGGGTCGCGGCATTAAAAAGGTTGAGAACCACTGTTTTAAACCATTATGTGAAGTCTATAATACTGGAAAAAAGTTATTAAAACCCAATTTGGAATTTAGCCATCATCGGTATCAATGTTTCCTTAGTAGTAAAGTACCAGCTTCTTCAATAGTTTGCTTCTGGTTTATGCACAAGATTAACCAATTACATGAACTGAAGAAAAAACAACACCATACAATTATTTTGGACTAATGTGTATAGGCATGAGTTTATTAACTGCAAGATACATATGTAACTAAGAGTGCTACTTAGTTCTTTCAGATAAGCTGTATTTTATCCCTTGACTGAGCTAATTTTCTCCTTCGACAATCAGCTGTCTTACACACCTTCTTTAATGAATACATGTTCCTCTGATTAAATTAACATTTTTGTCTATCTAATTAGCCTGAAAAAAAGCTATGCTGAACTGATCCAAGCAGCTTCATTACTATTCACTAGTGCATGTTAGCTCCCCATCACTATCAACTCAATAGACTAATGGTCAGGAAAACATTAAAGTTGGTTCAAGTCCTTGAATTGACCCTTTAGGATAGAGACAGATGCTTTAATCTTAATGATGAATTCATTAGCTTCCATCGTTCTACTTGCCAGGTTTGTGGGATAGGAATATAAATAAAACTGAAGCTGATGAAGTAGACTCTTATTACATTTTAGTTCATTCTTTTTTTTTACCAATGTTCTTAGGTAATGTCTGATCAGAACTATAAATAAAAGTATGTTTACTTATACTTGGGTGCATTCTTAAGTACAAGCACCAGGAAGTTATGGAAGCATAAGTACCTTAATACTTGAATGATCAGCTAATAAAGTCAAGCCAGAGAATGAACCAGGTGAATAGATTTTTGTCACTAAAAGCAGGCCGTAGCAAAAACTCTTATAATTCAGAGCACAGATGATTAGAGAAAACCCCTTAAGTCAATGGAACTCATAGATGTCAAGTATAAATATCATCTCTTGCTTGCTGAAGAATGGAAACATTATTATTCACCTTCAGAAGTAGCTATTCAGTCAAGCAGATTCAAGTTCAAAATAGAACATGTACTTGTTAATGAAATGGACTAAAAGCTTCAATTTGACTCTATAGCACTGTATGAACTAAGCATCATACGAAGTAAGAAATACTGCATGAAATACATTTAAAATAAAGCAATAATTGTCAAGTTTCTTCTAGGGATAAAAACACAAAGTTTGTTGATCTTGGGGCATGTCTAAACAAAACTAGCCTTGCCAATAAGGACTAAGAAGTGTAACCTTAATGTGTTTTCTCTTTTTATTTGCAGTGTTGTGCTGAAAATGCTTCTAAAGATAATTCCCAGGAGTGGTGGAAACAAATGAACAGGGAGAGGATGATTATTTCCTTCAACATGGGAATTGCAAACTATCAAGAATTGCTGGTTGTGGGAGGAAGAGCGGCAATATTCTCTTGTATAGTCTCATGACACCTGGTTAGCTGGGATGGTAACAGGAATCTGGGTCTATATCATTTTGTTGAAAATTCATATGCATTAAAATGGGATTTACAATGTTGTCTTTAGTACATTATGATCATCTAACCATCTCTGTCTCCCATGCAACCAGTATTTTATCTCTTGAAGATAAAAAATAAATTCATTAATCAGATATTCCATCAACTTTAAATTAGAAAAGATTACATTAGCACTAATTGGGACTGATTTTGGAAACAATAGAAAGTAAAATATTATCAAATTAGTGGTTCACTTTCCTGTATTACCATTTACTTATTTATCAACTTTGTATGGCTGCCCATTTCACAAAAAATGACACTGGGTGGTGTACAGCATGCATTTCAAAAAGCAATAAATATATAAAAGCATTCCTTATTAAAACTATCAAAACAATAAAAAGCAAGACAGGGTGATATTAATCACAGTAAGTGAATCATTGCAAGATCTGTTCAGTCCCTTGGGACCCCCAGGTCTGATGGCCTAGTCAGCTGTTGAGGGACTTGCAAATGTTAAAAGGACTCCCCTCTCTTCTGCGGGGAGAAAATTCCCCAAGGTGGGCACCATGATAGAGAAGGTCTACCTCCTGGGACCAGTTAAATACAGTTCCCAGAAAAATGGGACCTGCACCATGCCATCTCTGCTAAACCTCATTGTATAGGAGAGCTATAATTGGGAAGAGGGGACTATTCAGATAACTGGGCAACATGCCATTAAGGGCTTTAAAGTTAAAATCAGCATGTTGAATTGAACTGGACCCAGCTGAAACTGGCAACCAATGGCCTGTGTCTTGTCTCCCACCACATCTCCCCATGCCCATCACCACCATAATGCTTGTCCCATCCATTCAATGAAAGCCTCATTCCCATACCTAGGCCCCTCATATCCCAAAACTTTGAACTTTCCACTTTCTTTACCAGCCATCACTATTTTGCTCTCACTCAGAGGAACGAATCAAGACACTCCCAGTCACACATACACACACACACACACACACACACACACACACACAGAGAGAGAGAGAGAGAGAGAGAGAGAGAGAAGCATCTAAAGACAAATGTCTCTTGTTGATCCCACAAGAGGATCAACAGGTGGAGGGCTGTCTCCCTGTTTCTCCCAGAGAAAGGAGAGAAAGGAGTTTCCCCCAGGCAATTGTGGGAAACTAACATTCCAGCAAGCCAGTCCTTCACCAATTAGATGGAAGTGATAGTGTTTGTTCCTCTTCAGGCTACAGGAGAGAAGGAAAAAAAAAATCCATGGGGGAGGGGAGAGGTACAGTCATCTGCTACTCTACTGCAATTCCTCCACCCAGCCACTTCCTTTATCTCCAAAGGCCAACATCTAACAAGAAAATGTATGTAACAAAAGATGGACTATTTCTATAGTACGACTGAGTTTAAAAATATGGTTGGTATGGCAAGTGCAGCAAAAGAATGACAGCAGCCCATCTTCCAGTGTGGGCCATTGTCTGGCCCACTCCTCAGCCTATTCCTCCAAGAAGCAAGCTGAATGGTTCTCCAGAGCAGCCCAAGTAATAGCAATAGATCCTCCAAAAGGACCAAAGTCAATTAAAAAAAATGCCACAAAATTCATAAACATGATCAGCACAGTCAGTATGGCCAGTGTCATAAGACAGCAAGTGCTGCCATCCTCCAACCTGTAGTCCTCTTCCAGTTTGTGTAGATCTACATCATTTGAGCAGTCCAAAAACCTGACTTTCATTCAGGTTGATAAGGGCCACCCCAGAAACATCCCCTCCAAACAGAACATAAAATTACAGCCGCCTTTGTACCCAAGATGGGACTAGAACTCACGGTCTTCCGGTTTCTAGCCTGATGCCTTAGCCACTACACCAAACTGGCTCTCGTGTATTATTTATGATGTTTCAAATGTTCACGGATTTCTGCCTGTTCAACTTTCTAATCCAAATGCATATACCATTATCAACACAGATCGTAATTCAAGCTGTGCTGTTCCTGTAGTTCAAACTACTAACAGGTGCAATATGTTATGAATGCAATTCTTTCAACATTATGTAAGCTCACATGCATTACTTAAATTAGGAAGGCAATGGCATATTTATGTCACAATTAAAATGTTAAGTATTCCCTCAGGCACTATTTCTCCCAGTTATTTTATCTAAAAGTGAATTAATCTTCTAATATCATGGAACTGCATAATAAAAATGTTCAGTTCTTTAAGATTTAAGTTGATGCTGTAAAAACTTTTTTTAAAAAGAAAAACAATACTGTTTCAAAAGACAAAATACACTTGTTCATTGTGAACCGCAATTGTGATTTCTAAAGTGAAGTGAGATACACTTCAGCAATGTTATTTAAAAGATAAGATGTGGAGAGATGGGCAGCAAGCAAAATTTAAAAATAACATAAATGAAATAAAAGTGTGCATCCCTCTCCTGTTCATTTCTGCATAATTATCTTGTTTTGTTCAGTGGACTGTTTCTAAGCAAGTTATATTTAGTTGCAATATTTGATTACATTTTACTATGTTTGAGTTAAATATCCCTTATAGAGTTTTTATAATATATATTTCTGCAAAACAAGTCACTCATTTCAATAATTAAGTTTACCCCAGAAGGAGATATATGTTGCCCAAAAGTGAAATTTAATACAATATTAAGCATGTTTATTTGAAAGCAAATACTACTGTGCTCTCCAATTTTTGAAAAATGCACTTAGCTTCATAGTAAGTATGTTGTCAGGCTCTAAAAACAACTGAGAACCAACCATTTTCTTACATATTACAGGTAATCCTCAACTTCTGATCACAATTGGGTCCAGAATATCAGTCATTGAGTGAAGCAATTGTTAGTCAAGATATCCATGTGACTGCTTCTCTCAATGACCACATATAGTGGTCTCCCAGTTAGTGGGAGAAGCTAGAAAAAACAGAGATATCATTCCAAAATTGTTCAGATTGGTCTGGGGCTGGTATTGAAAAAAGATCCTAAAATATTCTTCCTATGCATCCTTTAGACAGCTCCAGCCTTAGCTTCCCTCCCTGCTAGTACTGTGACTCAGGGAAAGCATATGTGCAGCCTTTCCATGTCTTCCTGCACATGTTGCATCTGCTCATATTTAAGTTAAAAAGAATTTCAGAAACCATGTTCTGTATGTTCCCTATCATGGTTGGATTTATACTACCAAGCCTTATTCTGTTGCTTTTTATGCTGCCATTTCAGAAGTAATAGTACCTCCATAATATTTCTCATTTTTCTTATCTCTGCTATTTAAAATTAGTGGTTATTTTATTTATTTATTATTTTTTATTTAACAGGATTTATATGCCGCCCTTCTCCCCATGGGACTCAGGGCGGCTCACAGCGTATTAAAACATCATACAAAAAATTTCCCCTACTAAAAACCAATTAAAACCCAAATATTGGTAGCTGTGGCTCTTTAAAATCGTTAAAAATTGTCCCTATTTAAAACTCACCCTAGGTCAGGCCCGCTTGTTGAAA
>NW_015387751.1:365153-409357 GCF_001527695.2 Protobothrops mucrosquamatus | reverse complement strand
CCTCGGTAAACCAAGGGGATGGTCGAGATCCACGTCGGGTCAGAGGCCGCAAAGGCACGACTCGGTCCAATGCTGCGGCGGCAGTTGTCTCCCATGCCGCCGCCTGATTTTCCGCCGAGTCGTGGACCAGATCCTCCGGATATGGCCCAAGCTCCATCAGGAACCTCTCAGGGTCCATCAGTCGCCTGGGACGGAACCAATTGCTGACTTGATTATTTAATGAAATTATTTGACTTTTTTTATATTCTTCCCTGCCCAGAGAACTTTTATTCATTGATGTCCAAATACTATTGATTATTCAATAGTAGTGGTATTAAACACATCTAGAAGCACAATAAATTAATTGGATTAATCACTGCAAAATCATCACAATTGTCAATTACATAGAAATATAGTTTTCATAAGTCATTTCCTTTACATGTATCTTTTGGAGAGACAGTATAATCATTATTAAATCAAACCAAAGAAAAAATTGGTACGGTAGAGGGCTTATTGCATTACACAGCATCCCATTCATGTTTGAATGAGATAATCCTTTTACGGCACAGCTCTAAGAAAAATATATCGTTTTTATAGATATTGGCTGAATGGTACAGATTTGGACTTTCCATTTTCTGTGTGTATGTTCATATTTCACATCTTATTTAGTGTTTTGAAGAAAGATGGCAACAAAAGTTTTCAAGAAAACATATACTAAAATTATTTTTTCAGATTTTTTAATTTTGAAATCAATTGAATTTAGTATTCAAAAGAGATGAGCAGTCGGAAAGTATTTTTTCAATCCTCTGAACATTGCTCCATTATGCATAGCTACTCAGAGGCAATCCCATTGTATGTTTCAAGAAGGCTTAGTCAGGGTTCAGACGTAATTCTAAATTTCAGATACTGAAGTAAAAGTTTAATTAGAGCAGGATCAGAACAGTTGGTGGAATAGCTTATAACATTAAGCTTAAATTTAGGCTTAAATTCAAAACATTTACAGTAGTATTGGGTGCAAACAAAGGAAATGTATAATCATGTTTGCTTCAAACAATAACTCCTGAAAATATTGATCCATATTTCTACTACTATTTATAACAAAAGGAACTAGCATAAGCTTGGCATGCAAACATTCTTGGATTTAATTTCTGTTATTTTTAGAAATAGCTAAAAAACAATCGTATTTGTTTGAAATCTATAGGTCAGAGTTCCCCAACCTTTCTGGCCTTGCAGACTGGTTGAGAGAGATGGAAGAGGGAATGGCTCTGCGGGAATGGCAGGCAAGCACGTGTGTGCACACAGCTCCATTTGCACGATCAATGGGCAAGCACTCCCGTTGCTCATGTAAATGGAGCATGCAGGCCCCCGCTTGCCCACTATTCATAAGTGGGGATCCGTGCAAGCTTGTCCACCACTTTTGCAGCCCGGTTCTGAAGGGCTCAAGGCCTGGTAGTAGGCTGCAGCCTGGAGGTTGGGGACACCTGCTATAGATAATAACACGCTGGATGTACCAGTAATCTAGTTTGGATTATAGTAACTTCATATATGGTGGGACTAATTTCCATGATATACCTTATATTTCAGTTCCTCTATAGAGATGCATTTGACTCATGCAATCTCCTGAAGATGGGTGTCACAACTATCACTCACTGTGCATTTCTTTGGAAGAGTTACAACTGCCACATGAAGTCTACTTTGCAACAGCATAGCTCATCTTTAAAATATTTTCAAAAGACATTAGAAAAGTTGAGAAAATAGGACTAAGAGTATAGACAATTTGCAGGCCTAGATACATAATGTTGCTCCCTAAACATCAGCTTCATCTCCCTTATTTGAGCCATTACACATTATTTTAAATTTATTTATTTACCAAGCTTATAGGTCACCTGTTATGTCCTGAGCCTGCTGAAGCCCCAATCAATCAAACCCCAATTAAGTAAACCCCAACCAACCCCAATCAATGTATATTTTAAAATTTCAAAATTTTCACAGATTATAGGGACACTGATGCACTTAAGTACTTTCAGTTCCTATCCTTATGCTACAGTATCAATAGTCCCTGTTGTTTCTCTTCCCTATTTCTTACCTAAAATATGAATCATATAATAACATATAAAATATATCATATAATAACATGGAGAAGGAGTGCAGTAGGGAGTAAAAAGTAAAATAAAAAAGTGGTATGGAACAGTTGCAGAACTTTCAAACCTACAGTATCTGTCAAATTGACCAACGAATACTCTCTTCTACTTAACTATACTTTATATCAAATGAGAATATGACAATTTTCTATAATTTGACTTTTGTGGGATGCATGATTGTGGGCTTTGTTTGGAATATGAAAACCAAACCTTGACCAACTTATTTGTCATTCCATGACAAATCCTCACATTTATTAAATGTTGAAACAATTCCATTTTGAAGAGAACATTTTAAGTTCCTAATCATATGCTGGTCTGTACTATGTGTAATTAAAAACAGTATGACGTGTCACGTTGACACTGATTGCTAAAGTAAAGCCTCCGATGATAATACACATATTGTCAGTGTCTGCATTTCCCCCTGAAATTAAAAAAAAAATGAATCAACAGCTAAAACAGCTTTTAACTTAGGAAAATGCTACTTCAAAGGAAAATTGCTATTGAACTACATTAGAGAAGGCCATAATGCCTTTCCTTTAATCAAGATGTGTAATTTATTTTAATAATGTCAATCTCAACCACTGTGTTGAGAACTAGTGAAGATCTACAACTGCTTTCTTTGTATGAATTTTTCCTGCTCTTCAGGGTGGGATTTGTATGCAATTTTGAAAATACTCATCAAATCCAGCAATTATTTCATATATGATTGACAAAGAAAACAACGTTGGATATGTGAAAAATGCAACTTATTTTTCAATACAAGAGAATATATGTATCTCAGGGTTGCAAGCAAACACTAAGATCAGAGACTACCAAGGAATCTATAATTTATGCTACCTCACTAGTGAGTTTATTCCTTCTTTACTCCCTTATTTTTTATTTTGTTGACTGATGTTTCCAAAATGGGAGAATAAATGGCTTAAAGAATCGTGAATAGAAGAATTCCACTTTAGCAGAAGACATATCAAGCAGGCAAGTATTGACAAGACCCATACACCCAGTGGTGGGATTCAGCCGGTTCGGGAGAACCAGTAGCTAAATTTGCCTGGATGAGGCCTCCCAGGCTTAGATCAGCTCACCAGACGTGCATGATGCCACTTCCGAAAGTCCATTCTAGGCATCGGAGGACCAGGCCTGCATCACATAATAGAACCGGTTGTTCAGGTATTTGAATTCCACCACTGCATACACCTTGGGAGGAAATCCTGCCAATCTCCATCCATGGAACAGAATAAATGTGGACATTTATAAATGGAGTTAAAACAATGTATTATTCTGTTTAAGTTCAGCGTGGAAAGCACATACTCCTTTACTTTCTTCGGCGACATATTATTTCAAGCCACAGGCAGAACAGAACATTTATATTCAATGCTTTTTCAAAAGAGCTTATTCAGACTTTAGCTTTAAAAAGCTATGCTTCCTTTATGGCAGGAAATGTACTCGTGCAAATACTGACAGTTCAAAAGAGTTTCTTCAAATTTTAAAAATTAGGGGAACTAATGGGGACATTTGAAGGTTTTTTCTGTTTGCACAGATGAAGGAAAAGAATCTGACCCTGTATATCTTTTCTTTGGCTGAATCATTCTAGGAAACATTTCCTAAGTGAATCCATGAATTGGTATTGACCTTGGGGCACTTTCAAATTACATGAATTCATTTGGGTTTTGATATTAAACCTGAAGGCGATTACCAGAGCTGAGGGTGGCATACTTATGTGAAAAGAAAAAGTGTTATGAGTATTTGCTAGAGGCATGATTCCTCAGTCTGAAAGGGAAAGTGATTGTGATGGACAGTACGTAGGCTGCATGATCTCGGTGGAACTCCAATGTAAAGGTGACATAATACAAATATTCCATCTCCATCTGGAATTGTAATGTTTTCTCTGTTCTCTAAATGACACACAAGATCATGTCCTGTCCTACGAATTCAGGGTCATATTCATAATATGGATAATTTTCATAACATAGAGATGGAGAATAAATTTTACTCGCTATGGGTAAGAAACATCATTTAAAAAGCAATGTGCTTCCATTGGTATGTGTATATATGTTTAATTAATCTGGAATTTGAAGAGCAAGCTTTGGGCAGATCTGCTAAGATTAAGATAGTGGTTTTGTGCTACTATCCTTAATAAACTTGTATAGTTTTAAAGAATCTGTAGGAAAAGTGAAAGTGGGAGAGAACTGAACCCAGCTTCTACTGCATTATTCAAGTCCTAACTCTTTTGGAGAACTGATTGTGAGTACTGCCTTCTTTTAGACTTCCTATGGAGACCATGTGTAATTTGGAGAGAGACAGGGCAGAATTTCATGATCTTTTCTGCTCCCCATGAATATCTGATTCAGATGCCTGAATGGGGTCAAAAAGGTACAGCTTTTCCCACCTGGTTCCTTCAAGATATACAATATTTTTATTTCCCATCAATATTTAGTGAAGATTGTTATGTACAAACTACATGTATCCTGTGCATCCACGATTTCAAGCCATGGAATTCATTTATTCATGATTCTTACCATCTTATTCAGTTGGGTCTTTTGAGTTGGTTGCTTATGATTGTAGGTATTATTTATGTATTTTAAAAATTGCTTTTAATTGTTTTATATTAGTTTGTGCTTTCATGTGTTAATAGCCATGGGTGCCTTAGAATGGAAAACCAAATGAAAGAAGAAGTCTCATTTATATTCTGAAAATGAATATGACAGTCTGATCCAGATTTTTCTACCCTAACAGTTGTTTTTAAACAAACAAGATAATTACAGCTGTAGATGAATAAACTCTGATGCATTTTCTGCATCAACCAGGAAACCAAACAAATGGATCATCAAATAAATCAAGCCAGAATTCTCAATCAAGGCACTAATGACCAGGCTCAAATCATCCTGCATTGGACTGATTATGCAAAGACCCAGCTCTCTGGAGAAGGCTCAAATACTGGCAAAGGTGGAAGAAAAGAGAAGATGATGATCAGCAACAAGGGTTCCCTTTCAGAAGACCTGAAGAACCACATCAGAAACAGATTATCCTGGAGAAAATCCACATGGTCACTAAGAGTTATCACCAACTTGATAGCATATAGTCATTATCATGAAATATGTATTGTTAGCCAAGGGAACACAATTTAACATTTATTGATATGCCTTTAGGCTTTCCATAGTACTACAGTCACATTTTTTCAAAGCACTGGACCTGTTGTCATTAGGACAATATTTAATAACTACAAGGGAAAGTAACTCTCTTTTTAAAGTCATATATACATATAAAAACATTAAAGGTCTCCTTGCTGGATTATACACATAGTTCATTCTGTCAAATATTTGGCTTGTTACAGTGACCAGTCCCTAAGAAAGGTCCTCCCAGGAATTAATATTCAGATGTATCATGCCTGGGGACTTATTAAAACCTGCAGCTGATTCCTGCTATAATATTCACAAGTTTGCTTTAGGGTGTTCCAAAGCTATTGCTAGCAAGTTTTACTCAGTGAATATGTATCATTTGATTAAAGTATTCAAATGAAAAATATAAGGTCTCTAACTCTATTACAAAAGAACCATAGCAAAGAAAGACTGATAAAATGATCAATATAATCCTATTTAATATGGAAGCCATACATCACTCTTGCTACAGATCTACACTGTGAAGCCAAAGCTAATGGTGTCTAGAAAAGTTGTTGATATTAATCTTGAGTTGAACTGCTTTTATTTACAATTACATTCTGTATGCTCCAGGTACTTTCTGCTAAAAGTTACCACCTTTTGGGATGTAGGAAGTGTCAGGGAATTGAGCAGCCAGTGTCCAAATGGAGTCAGAAATGCTGATACAAATTGGCAGTTTTATACAATTAAATATATTTACAGTAAATAAGATAGGCAAACTCAGCAGGAACATCATGAGGTAAATCATAGAGAGCACACACAAGGTACACACACAAAAAGGGCGGGAAACAAGGAAACTCCCAGCAGCAACCAAACACAGCTTAGGTTGCCCCATGCAGTGGCCAGCTCTCTTCACTGCTCCAACTATTAAATTTTAAATATCTTAACAGGAAGCACTCTTTCTCTGTCATGCCCCCCCCTCCAAGAAGTACACCTGGCGAACTCTCTCATGAGGTTCAAAAAGGCCCTTAAAACCTGACTTTGGGTTTAATGCATTTGTGGAGCCTTGTCATTCTTTGTTTTAGTAGTTGCTTTTAGTATTATTTTTTGTTAGTTGCCTGGAGTCCAAGGGAGAGGGTGATTATAATAAATTTATATACTATTACTTCTACTACTATTATAAGGGCAGTCCTCGACTTATGGCCACAATTGAGCCCAAAAGTGGAAGGCCATGAAGTCCCAAGGAGTTGACTCAAACCCAAGAAGTTGACCTCTTGAGGAAAACCATTGTTGAACGTGTTGTGTATTGAATTACTTTTTTCCCCATATAAAAGCACTAATAAAATGAGCCCATGAGATATGATCCAGATGTAACAGCTACCCTTGAAAGAAGCCTTTCCCTTGGAAAAAAAAGAGTAGGATTAATGGTTTTAGCATTAATGGCTTTATTTTCAGATTTGTGCTTCATGTCTTTGGCTGTACAGTTAATTTTAGATTGTCCCACTGTTTTCATATTCATTCAAAACCCTCTCTTTCCAAAATGACACAAAGACACTTCACCGTTTCTGAGAAAATATTATTAAAACACTGAGTAGTAGCATATTTGGACTTGATACATTTGGAAGAAGTTTATGGGCTATTACTTATAATGTAGCTAGTCCTGTATCTATAGAAATAAAGTCAGCTAGAAAGTATTAAAATGAATTAGTATGAATAGATGAGAGTCTAGAAGTTCAGAAATAGTCATAGAAACATGAAATAATCTTTAACATAAAATGTGGAGCTGCCATTAAAGTAATTCCAGCTAATTAATCCTAAGGGTTTTTATTAATAGATTGCACAATTACATTTGGCAAGCCAAAAGGAATGGAATAGAAAACAAGCTAGAAATCACTTTCTCTCAACCCAACCTACCTTACAGGGTCATTGTTATGGGGAAAATAAAGAAGGGAGTGCTATGTATTCTGCTTTGAACTTCAGAATTAAAGCAGGATATAAATAAATCCATTTTTACCAGGCAAATTGATATTTTCTCCCTGACATATAGTTATTCTCAAAGGACACCTGTTTTTTTAAGAAACAAAACATCACCCATGGGAGCCAGCTTTCTTGCACTCAGAAATTTAAAATTTGATTAACCTTCAAGCAAAATGTCCTTTATATACATACATCATNATTAAGAAACTAAAACCAAAAGGAATTTAGCCTAGTTAGGCAACTTATAATTGGTCTTTGACTAGAGGCAATGTGAACATTTTGATTTGACTGAAGCACAATTTCTCATTCTGAATGGAACTAACCTAAAAAGCAAACAAATGTTTCAGCTTTCTTCTCCTTTTTATGTATCTGTGTGAAGGGGAATCATATTTTCAATAATCCAAAATAGCCTGAGGTTATGAATGACAGATATCTCCCAGATAATCATATCTCATTGTCCTAAAGGACCAAATCCCTCCAACTTAATGTCTCCAAAAATAAATGTAGACCGGAGAACAACACAGGCAATGTATATTTTAATAAAAAAATTTTTTTAATTACTATTGGCTTCTGAACAGTCCATCATCACAAGCTTATTTATCATAAACTTTAGTCATGTAAATGTATGAAGAAGATGTACCATTAATACATATTTAGTAATGAAATCTAAAAGTTAACAGGATTCCATGAAAGTGCATAAATATTTGGCCACCAGTGAGATACAAAACTACTAGATAAAATGTCATAGATCTGAAAATTAAAAGGACAAAACCGAAACAACAGCCCAACTGTTCTGCAGTAATATCAAACCAAGTGCATGAAAAATTGAATCAGATTAAAGAAGGACGGAATGGGAAAAAACAGCATTTTTTGTTCTATCAACTGAAGGATCAGAACATTTACTCAATGCAAAATAAAGAAAGGTAGTTTAATTTAACTTCACTGTTAGCAATGACACCACAGTTTCCACTATGCTGAATGGCTGTAGGCTAGACACAGGATCTTCTGGAGCAGAAGACTCAGAAGGGAAATTCGAAAAGTTGAAGTCCAAGTGTCTTAAAGTTGCCAAGGTTGAGAAACACTATTCTGAAGAATAGAATACTCTCTTCTGGTTTCAACAACTTTCACTATTGAAAGGGACACTTTATTCCATTCCTAATAGGAATGCTGTGGCTCCCATACATTTCATAATTCTATTTCCAAAAGAAAAAAAACCTGTGGAAAGGATTTGGCTAGTCTGGTGTGGGTAACCTCATGTGCCTGTTCCTTTTCTAGATGGAGTCTCCCACCTGATCCTCCTATGCATCTTCTGCACCATGCCTTTTTGTTTTTAAATGAAAGGGTCCCAATTACCTGTAACAGTGTCACACATTGATATTATTTATTGTGTTTGCATGGATGTGTTTGATGTTTCTTAAAATTGCATATATAAATAGCAATTATACTTACACCCCGGAAAAGTCAGTGTTAGACATCTATCTTGTTCTGAAACATTGAGCAGAATAAACCTTTCATTGCAGCCAGGGCATAAGATTTTTATATTTTCCCAAAGTAAGATCTATGATTCTGTCATACTGAAATATATGTATATGTGGATATTCCCATAAAATTATGCCATAGCAGAAACTGAAATGAACCTGGTCGCAGCAACGTTACCTAAAATATTGCTGAGTTTAAAATTCTCTGTACATACAGTACGTGCATGAAACATAAAGCATGTTACAATATTTAAGTTTAGCTATTAGGATTTTGAGCCGTAGAAGATGACAAAACAGCTGTGGATTCCATATAGCTGAGCTACTGTGCTTTGAAGATTAATTTCCAGGCAGTAGGGTTCTGTTCTTTCAATGTGCTATATCTGTTTGAAAGGGAAAGACAGAACAATTGGAAAACTAGATGTTCTACCCTGACCTCTTTTAACTCCATCTCATAACAATATTCTCCTTTAATCTGGCACTTAATATTGTCTCATTGTATGCAAAACAGTGTTCACTGTTGACCTATATTTCTGGGACTGCAAGTACAGTGTACTGAGCTGCAAAAGATCCATTGCCTCTCATGTCCAGTGGCAACAGGTCCGTGGGAGGAAAGCATAATTACTCTGCTGTCATTTCAGCAGATTCATTGTGTGTGTAGAGTGACAGATGACAATGTATACATTGTCTGAAACTTGCAAAGTTAATTGTCTGAAACTTGCAAAGTAATTAGTTTGTCTACAATAAGACATATCACTGTCAGAATCCCATCGGATATACTGATAAGATTTTAAGAGATTAAAAAATAAATTTAAAAGTTTACATTATCTTTTTTTTAAATGAAAGGTACTAATAAAAGTGAATATAATACCTACAGTATTTCACTGTGCATTCAAAAGCATCATCTTTTTAAAAGCAGAAGCTTAAAATACCACCAATTTCTTACATCGCCAGTTTCAAACAATTTTTCCAGATATGAGTCACTTGTGCCCTCTTCACCTTGAAACAATAGATGATTACTGATACATATAGCTTACTGTTCATCTATGCCTATGTGTATAGTGTTGATGACATCTTTTTGTTGTCTGCTTTCCTGCAGAATCCTAGATGCTCACAAATCTTCTCAATGGAAAATATAATTTTGGCACACTGTGTTTCTGACGACTTGCTATTTGGGAAAGTGAAGGTTGAGCTAGCAGTGCAATAGGATATAGATTCATAGTGTTTGTCAGGTGCATCTTAACGTGCATCAACCGAGGGTTACGGGTGCAGAATTTCTGAGAAAATTCTAAAGTTTTTTATACATCATAGCCATCATCTAAGCCTTTTTTTCCAGTACATGGGAAGAGATCACAGCATATTCCTTTGAAACATCTGGCAGGGGAGGAGGAAAAGATGGAAGGGGTACAAAGTTTAGGGAGATGACAGAACAGTTGCCTCAACTGTCTGACTGCCAGTTCGGTTAACATCTCTTGAGGTATGGAAAGGAAACCAAGAAGGAGTGTAAATTCTTTTTATCTCAGCCCTCAGAGGAGTAAAATAAAGGTAATGATGACAGCCCTAAAGCAATAGACAGTAAGTATTGGTGGTCAATTTGCACCACAAGCCTACTAAAATAAGGGTTTAAACATTCCCAGGAATGTCAGCTTCTTTTTAAATGTATTTCTCAATGCTTTCATGAGTCTCAGGCAGGACTTGTAATGGAGAGATAGGAAACATCCAGGCAGAGTTGGCATCAGTTCAACAAGAAAGCCCATGCTTCTGGCTAAACAAACGTTTGTAATGCAATTCATATGGAATTACCTACATGGATATATATTTTTATCTATAATAAGTGTCATACCACCAATATGTTTAGTTGAAATAAACTATGAAAACAAAGTTAATATCAAGGCATTCCATGTTGGGGAATAAATAGTACAGCTTGGAAAACCTAGCAGTGCAGCTAAAAAAGGATTTGTAAGGAAACACGCTAATTGAAGACTAAATTATGTTTAATTACATTTACAGAGTTCCTATTTTTGCAAGTTTTTATTAAAGTATTTTCAAGATAATTTCATAGAGAGTCTTGACTCATTCTTATACTGCATAATGTACTCTTTAGCTAAATCACAGATAGTGAAACCAATCTGATTTCTCAGCTTTAAAAATATTTTTACTTGGTTTTATGGACATGGTTCTAAAGGCCTCATTGAAATACAATTACCAAAGATGGGGATAAAACCAATGACCTTTGAAGAATCCTGGGTGAAGTGCCTTATGGGGTGTGATCTACATCCTTCTACTTCTAAGGATGTTTGCAGCGATCATTATGGACTTCAACATGGTGACTAGAATTGAGCGATCAAGGCCCTGACCCTTTTTTGTTAGCATTCCATGCATGCACAAAGGGGCAAGTTATCATTAATAGTTGATTAATAGTTATAAGTTACTTATATGTAAGGATGTAGGTCTATACATATGTTGTATATAGTATGTTTAAATGTGTGTTATGTATGTGTACACTGTGAGAGCAAGCAACTAAATTAAATTTTTAATGCATGCCGTTGTGCCCACAGTAAAAAATGACAATAAAGGTTATCTAATATCTAATCTAATATCTTATTTCATTCAGCTGGTCACGCCCACCCTTTGTAGTCAATGACTCTCTCTCTGCAGATGCTCCTCTCCCTGCTTCCTTCTGATTTTTCTACACCACTGATCCCACCGTCACTGCTTTCCTGCCATTGTTGCTTCTCTTTGGGATCCTTTTTTGCCACTTTGGTGTTCATCTTCCATTCTCTTCTTTACCTTCTAGCGTATTGTTCTAGCTAGCCTCTACAGGCAGCAGCTTAAGCTAGGATGTTGAAGGACATATACATAACAGGCTATGGGATGTAAAATGAGATGTAAAATGTTTTCCAGTATTTCACACTAACCCTGTACCCATAAGGCTGGGTCAGCTTATCACTTATTACAATGATAAGGGAAAAAAAAATAAAACTGGGTATGGCTGAAACTTCAAAATAATGACTGGTGTGGCATTATCTATATTTAGATAAGGGCGACATTTGAGGTCTCTTCAACTACAATACAGGATTCTGAATATGCCTTCTTGTAGTTTGTCACTAGGAGCACCTCTGACTTCATTGATTTAATTATAAGTGTTTTAATTATGTCAAGTTATTACAAACTTAGTAACAAGTTTTATCTTAATCCTGCAACAATGGTAGCTTTTAACAGTTGTTCTGAGCTCAGCATTTAAATAATATGCAGATGACCAAATGACTTCAATGGCCTGTTACAGCATAAACATAATCACTAACCCCTTAAAGGTGACATTGACTTACTTTGAATTTGCAATGATTTTTAAATAAAGTCTTATCTAAATTCCCTAGCTCATATAACAAAAGTCTTCTGACACACAATGAAATAAGGCTGTGCTTATCCTCTGCTATAGAGTGGCACCATTTGAATTAAAGAAAATCTACTGCATTTTGTGAAACAGCATTTAAAAAAAAATAAAAATAAAGAAATGCCTATTATGTAATAGAGAAGCATCTGTTTTTGAAATATGGGGTAATATTTTAAGTCATAATTAGCTTTTAAAATAAAGTACTTCAGGCAAACCTACTTAAACTTCATAAGCTAAAATATAATTCCACTTCTTAGGTGAGCTAAAAAGATGACAATGGGAAAGTTGAAATTTATTCCAAATTTCAAGTGGCAATTGCAATGCAAGAATGGCTTCAATCACAATAAAGGGGCAGTTTCTATACTAACATTTGATAATTACCTGGTCCCTTAATTAGAACCCAGGCTAAGAGACTTAATGGTATGGTACTCCACAAAAATTGCTTTCTTATCAATTTGTCTACAAAAATGAATTCACTTTACAAGTGCTGCCATTCTAAGTAACGAGGCTGGGTTTCTATATTCTTTTCCTACACTCTTCAGGTTTCTTTGAATTAAGATTAAGTCAACAGCAAAAAAAAACAACGGGGAGTAAACTATTATTTATTTATTTTATTGATTACACTGTACTCCACATTTCTGCTTGGGCAAATATTCCTAGCAGCTAAGAGATTTAAAACAAAAACACTGCAAAGCCTTCTCCCTCAGTATAATCTTTTTCTGCAAATCTGAGTTCATGTGTTCATATGAACATATGTTTGTATGTTCACCTAACTCAGTGGTTCTCAACCTGTGGGTCGGGACCCCATTTGGGGTCGATCGATCATTTCATGGGGGTCGCCAAGCAAGGCTGTCTGCCATTTGTTTTGTCCGCCATTTTTTTCCCCTTTTCCGGCGGGTGCCTTACCTCCCTTGGGCTGGGCCAGCTGGTGGTTGGCCTGCTCCGTCTCTGCCACTTGCCAGCTACGCCTTGGCCAGCGCTGGGGGCGGAACCACGCATGCGTGGCGCTCCTGGGCAGGGAAAGTCCTCGACTTACGACCGGTTTAGTCCTCGACTTACGACCGGTTTAGTCCTCAACTTACGACCGGTTTAGTCCTCGACTTACGACCGGTTGGGGTCGCAGCATTAAAAAGGTTGAGAACCACTGACCTAACTAATGGTGGAAGAAGGTTATCAAATTTATTGAAATCTGATGGTTTTAGCCAAATAATAGGGCTATCATGTTTGACGTACACTGGATGAAAGCAGAGAGTTCTCTGTATTTCTTGGTTGCCATTTAATGGACAGTCAGAGTTTTGCAATCCAGACACAATAGTTCTACTACATGATCTAACCTAAATGTATATGAGGAAATATATTCCTCAGCTCTGGGAAATAATCATCCATTTCAGTGTACTGAAGATGACTATAGGTATTCTGTTTAGCTCATGGCTGTCATGTTCATGCTACCTTTGTGGTGTGAAATCTCTTCCAACAGCTGGAACTTTTATATTTATTGTCCCTGGCTAATGTGCATACTGACTCTAATGAGCATGATGGCAGCTTTCTAGAAGTGCTTCTTCATTAAGATTGTATTCTGCAAGCCCCAGACATCATGATGCAAGACTGTATTACTGCATAATGGCTTCTACCTTATACTGCAAGAGATGTCTGTCCATCTAGACCCAGAAACACGGCACACACTGTTTGTGTGAGCTTCTCAGAGTTGGGTTTAAGATGGGAGGTCATATAAATCTTTTAAATAAATAAATAAAGGTTTAGAAAAGAATCCTTTAGGTACAGAACTACTTCACATATAGTAATAGGATATCATGCAGTTGGTTTGGTATGCTGTGGTGTGCAGACCTTATCATGATGAGTTAGCATCAAGTGCAAATAAGGTCATCCTGCTTTTTAAAAAATTGGCTCTGTTCAGAAGGTGATCCCTGATACTGACGAGCATATTAAGACAGTCTCATGTATGGGCTACAGCTTTTTAAATATAAACATTAAAAGCAATTCACTAAATGCTATTGTTGCTACTAGGGAAGACATTGCAGTACAATTGTACGATTCACACTGTACTGTAATAAAATGATTCTCTTATTAGTTTCTTTGCAATGTAGATCTCCCTTTATAATACTCACCATTCTTAATAATTAGATCTGAATCATTTTGAGGCTGTGATTCTATAGTTATTCTCCATGCTCATCAGGAGAATTTTCTTTGAATTAAGGTAACTCTCAGTCTTATTCTGAAACTGATTCATGTTTCACCTTTGGTGCTCTGGTGCATGTGGAGATGTGAAATTATGTGGGAAGATTACCATGGGATGTTACAAACTTTATAAACTTCTTTTCTGTATATGCAGCATCAGAGTGCACAGAATGGAAAAATGAAAAATAAACAGATATGTTTCTTGGAAACTTAATAATTTAGTTTCTGTCACAGTCAATTATGTATCTGTTAATGGATAGAGTTGGGAAAACTGACTTTTACATTTATTTGTACTATTCATCTTTCACGTTGCTATATAATCTTTGAGTCCCAAAACAGATATTTTAACACACTGGCACAGTCAGGAATTTAAGTTTTTTCAGAAACATAGCAAAAATTATTCTGGTGCCTATGTTACTACTAGCCTATGTTTATATTAAGATTGCCAATTTTCCCACCTTCACCTTCATTATTCTCATCCACATGGTTAGAATAAATGCTAAAGTACTATTTCATTCAAAATAAAAGTTCAGACACAATAAGATTTTCCTGCAAATGTTAATGACCAGTATTAGTCAAAAGAGTCATATCTGCAAAATGAGTAGGCATTTAAACCATTAAAATAAAATGATATCCTTTGTAGTTTCACATTAGGAAAGTTGTATCTACTGTATTTCTTCAAGAGATATTGAATTCTTCCAAATTATTCCCCACATATCACTGTAAGCTGAATCACTGCATAAGCTTATACATCTCTCCTTCTGTCTTGCATGGGATTGGATTAATGAATTTTTGACAACATTGCATGAAATTTTGTCAGTCTTTACTTTTTTATGTACTTTTGAGATGACTATCTTCAGACTGAACTGCAGAGTCTTATTTATTCTAAATATTTACTTAGTTCCTTAAATGTGTAAACAAATCTTAAATTTAAAGTACAAATTAAATTGGCATAGATGAAATTGTCAGTTTGAATGTCTTTGAATTTTTCGAGCTTATGCTTGGTTAAATCTTTTCCTGCTTCACTTTGTAATTTCCTTTAAAAAAAAAAGTCTGCATCGAAATAGAAATGAATTTTCATGCACACTTTGCTGACTTACTGTGTACCCTTTTGCTATATATATTTGAAAGCAATTTTCATAATATACTGCATGTAAAACTGCACAATTTGTTTGTTGTGGCATTTTTCATTAATACACATATTGGTACACATTTTCCCATCTATACTTGATCCATCAAATTTGGACACCACATAGCTGGGAAAGGTTGATGTATTGTTGATGTGTTAATATTACAGCCCTGTTTAAAATGATCAGATCATTTCTTAATTGAAAAAAATGGTACAGACAGAATATATCACCGTGAAATTAAAAGTACTGATGACAAAGAGAGCTGGAGAACACTACTGTGGAACAGACTTAATGGTCCCAACCCTGTTAGCCTTTCACAAGACACTGAATATTTGACTGTTCCCCCAAGTATTTGAGTCATGGGAGCACTGCTACTATTGGATATTGGTTTTAATAGTTTATCCTTGGGCTCTAGGCTTTTTGGGGAGGGGTCACTTGAATGATATGGGGATCTACATGTATGATAAACAAACAAAGGAACAAATACATAAACAAATAATTTTAATCTTAACCAGAATCCTTCAATCTTTGCTTCAAGTTCATTCCATCCATCCAGTATTCACATCCTGGGCAGGAATGCTGATATTTTCTCCCCTGTATGGATTAGGGGAGAGGGAGAATTTGCAAGGTACCAATCCCCAACATCAACCATGCCTGAGAAATCTGGATAGTATCATAGCTACTGACCTTTTGTAATGTAGTCAAAGGGCACTGGGTTTTTTTTTCTCATTTATTTTCCAAGACCTGTGCAGCTCTAGTGCAAATCCAGGAAGGCTGTCCTTTCTCCAAGGAGTCATTAAAAGATAAAGCAAGTGCAGCCATGCCTGACCCAAACTTTTCCAACTTTAGATCCAAATACCAGCACATTCCTAATTGTCACCATATTGCTATCGGCAGTTATCTTGTTGTTATCCTGTGTTATCTCCCTCTGTAAAGCTTACATTCATTGGTTCTTCTCCTACTCTTGGGAGAATAAATCTACAGCCTCTTCCATCTGATACCCTTTATGTATTTGAAGACACAAGGAAAGTAATTATGGCCAACATCATTGGGGATTTTTTTCAGAAAGACAAAACCATTTGCAAGGTCTAGGTACCACAGATATACTGAAAAAAAAAAGGCAGAAGAAACAAGTAGAGAATAACAAGAATTTCTCTTTTTAGAAATGAGTTGTGACAATGCTGTTTCCCAAGATGCTGCTAATCTGGCAATCAGATGAAACAAAAGAGTGCCAAGAATGGTTTTCAAGTGATTTGAACTTGTGTGAAACTCTATCTTGAAAGGAAAGGGATCAAGCTGTGATTCCCTGTGTTACTCTAAAAGAATCTTCCTCAATCTGATAACTGTAGATGGTAAGAAATATAAACTAACACAGGTGTCTTCATAGTATAAATCTTACAAGGAAATCTGTACAGAGACCACAAAGACATGAAATGTGATTTTTCTATAATGTATATCTCCTCTATTATTTCTCTTATCAATTTCTATCTATCCTTGTCAGGGTTTTGGCTTTTTCTACTTCTACCATAATATTCTCTTCTCCAAAGAAACATGGCATAGCATAGCAGGGAGTGGAAAATGATCAAAAGAACCATCTTATTCAGAAAGAATGACATCCCAAGTTCTATTTTTTGCCTTTGGCTATCACTATAGATTACAGGGGAAAAAAAATCCAGCTGAGAAAATAGCTGCATGTTAAATAGAAGGCTCTACACAATGCAGGATGCCCTAAGGAGATACTATATAAATACCCATAGTGTAGTATAATCCCATATTCTACATCTCCTTGACAACGAAATCTACTCACTAGTATTCTAAATTCCTGCATTCCTGCATATAGCAAGTCTAACTCCTGGAATGATAAATGCCTCTCTGAAAAAATAATGATTTAAATTGCTTTGTTTAAAAAAAATGTTTAGCAACCTTTTTTAAGGGACCTGAAAGTTATTGTATACAATAGGCCATGAAAAGCATTATAAAGACCCAGATTCTTCTTCTTCTTCTTGTGCCATATCCGTTATTGGATGTTGGCGATCATGTTTTTATCAGCAGCCGCACGAAAAAATGCTGCTGAGTTTTGCCCAAACCAGTCCCTTAGATTTTTGAAGCCTTGATGTTCTTCTTCTGCCTGGACCTCATTTGCCTTCAATCTTTCCCTGGAGGATTAAATGGAGTATGCCATATTTTTCTGGGTGTCGCATCACATGTTCGAAATATTTCGTTTTTTAATTGTTTTGATGATTTCCCTTGGCTTTCCCAGGTGGCTTATCACCTCCTCATTTCTGATCTTGTCAACCCAGTGTCCAGCCCTCCCGGGCTCGACACACAAAAAGGGAGGGACAGCATGGTGACGGAGGAGGAGAACCAGCACGGGATCCCAGCGGCTCACAAATCTGGACAAAAGAGCTGCGGATCCTCCGGCGACCGGTCTAAATGCTGAAAGGCATAAGAACTGTTCCGAATAACTTTGGATGCCGCGCATGCGCAGAAACGCTGCCAAGTATGAGCAGAAGACGGACAAGCCGCCAAACAGCTGATGAGCGGCAAGCTGATGAACAGCTGATGGGCGGTAGCCGACAATTGTGGCTAATCGTCAAGGGCGTCCCAGAGAAACCTCAGACGTGAATGAGGATTTCTCTGATTAATGCCGGGTGTTGGTTGGACGATATGAGGGCGGGGTGTAGTATGTCAGGCAGAGGTGTGGCAGGAGCGTGACTAGGCACTGGTTAAGGAAGGGTGGGGTTGTAATTAGTAACGGGTGGGGTAGTAATTACAGGAGTGTATTTAAACGACGTTGGGAGGCAGTTGCTCCCAGCGCAAACTTTGTAAAGCATAGAACCTGATTGCCAAGGTCTGTGTAATCGTCATTGCTTTACCTCAAGTAAACTGGAATTGTTGGACGAAGGTGTTTCTGAGTTATCCTTTTCCTTCACATGTCCGGTAAGGAAAGCTGACACCCAGCTTATATGTAACATCCGCCTGTAAATCCACATTTCAAATGGTTCTAGTCTCTTCAGGTAGCCTTCTGTCAGAGACCAACTCTCTACTCCATAGAGCAGGATAGAAAAAATATAGTATCTGATAAGCCTGATTTTCAATCTTAGGCTTATGTCATGACTGCAGAAGACCTTTTTCATTTTGAAGAATGCTATTCGAGCTTTCTCTATCCTTGTTTTACTTCAGTGGTCATGTCCCAGCTTTCATGTAAATTAGAACTGAGGTGCGTGACTCTTTCAACTTTTTCTAATGGTATTCCTTCCGAATTTATTGGTGGTAAATTAACAGGTTGTTTGCTGATGATAATGATCTTAGTATTTGAGATGTTAAGCTTCAAGCCGTATTTTTCAGATATTTTTCTGACTCTGTTGATGAGGAGCTGAAGGTCTTCATGCTTACTGGCAAGCAGAACTGTATCGTCAGCATATCTTAAATTGTTGATCCAAACACCGTTTACTTTGATGCCAGCATCGATGTTCTCCAGTGCCTCGTTGAAGATTGACTCAGAGTAGATATTGAACAACAGTGGAGACAGAATACATCCCTGCCTGACCCCTCTTCATATTTCTGCATCAGCTGAGTATTTTTGGCATGGTCTCACATTTGCTACCAGATTCTTTAGTCTAATGGTTTGTAACTGTAATGCCTCAGCAGATAGCCAACCTTAGCTAATCTTAGATGCTAAGTAGAACCATCCCTTTTTGGAGCCTTGACAGTGCATGGGTAATTGGGATGACCTCAGGAATCTAGGTTGTTGGCTAAAGTGGGAGAATTTTCTGAGAAGAAGGCACTAGCAAGCCATTTTTATCATGCTGCTGGAACATCACATGGATGTTGGAAAGTTTGACTCAAAGACACCTTTACTTTTATGTACGATAGTACCTTGTATGGGTACTTTAAAGGTCTTTCAAGAGAAGATGGGGAGATACAAGAGCTGCCTACGGTGATCCTTTGTTTTTGCCTATTGTAACATTTTGCTCTACCTACAGTGGCCATTTCTGTTCTTTCTAAGATTCACTGGACAATGGTTGCCATGGGATACTGTACATTTTTTCTCTTAAAAGACAGACTTTTTCTCAGCTTCTCAGAACAACTCCTACAAGTTGCTATAGCTAGGAATAAAGAGAATTTACATAGGGCATTTTTCAAAATTCATTTTGTCAGCTGCAACATAAGCACTTTTGTCACATTTACATAGCAATGGTGGTTTGCTTAAGAAAAGTTTCAACTGACACGATAGAATGTACAAAATGAAAACTGAAGTGCTGTTTCTTCTACTCCTACTTCTACTTCTAGCAACTATCAGCATTATGGTGTGTGTGTGTGTGTGTGTGTGTGTGTGTATACTTACACATACATACATACACACACATGTATACACACAAAGTAGCACTCATTGTTTGATATATCTATTTTATCTATATATTTACACACACATTTTAGGATGCTTTTCATTTGGTTGTATGAGCAATACAACTGAATTTTAGATCAAAAATAACTATCCAAACCCAAGTTCTAGTCATGTAATATATATATATTTAATTTATTAATCAAATTTATATATCTGCCAATCTCCATGGAAGACTCTGGGCAGCTCACAAATTATTAAAAACAATATAAATCAGCAAACCAATACAAGTAAAAACAATAAAACCATATAAAGTGGTTATGTGGTCAATGACAGTGAGTGGGTGGCCATATAAAGTCTCATAAATAAATAAACAACAAACAAATAACTTTTGGGACTAGGTACTCAAATGTTTATTTCTCATTTTACACAGTAGTAAGTCTGACTTTGACTAATACTTGTCTCTATTCCATTTCATATTGTAGAACAGAAGGCTAAAGTTTTATCTTTTGTCTTTTAATTTTTTATTCTACAGTTACATTTCTTCTATTGATAGGTTGGTAGGCTATACATACATTAAAGAAAATCTAATTTTTCTACACACACACACACACACATATATATTCATATATTCATATATTCAAGTATACAACTCTGTGCAGAGAGCAATATACAAAAGGCTATGTGCTGGTTCAGATTATCTTAAAGTATAACTTAATTCATGTTTAGATTTAAATACGCACAACTCAATCTAATATTATTTGCATATATGGTATATGTATACTGAAATAACTTATATATCCAAAAGGCATGCTTCTGAAGTTTAGAGGAAGTTTTCTTTAGTTATAATATTCAGAAGATTAATATTATTATGAGGCAGGATAAAACACTTGAAGGATTATTGGTGATTATTTGAAAATAATGTACAATATCAGCAATCTGATATTAAGATTATCTTTTACTTTAAGTCCTTATTAGTATCGAATGGAATGAGGAACATTGTCAAATAAACAGAACGTTCTAGTGCAGAATAAACAAACAAAATGAATGAATGAATGAATGAATGAATGAATGAATGAATGAATGAATAGTTACTGGGATACTATTGAGTACAATAAATAAAAGTGGAATGCCTTTTCTGGATCACTTGATCACCTTAAATTCACAGAACAATTGACTTGGAAGTAGTCAATTTCACAACTCCAGTCAATGCAGAAATCCAAATCAAGCCAACCCTGATAGATGGTTGCCTGATGTACTCCTGAGAATATCTAGTGAAGAGAAGCCAGTTATCTGTCTGGGAATCAGTTCCCTTCTAAGATTGCTCTAATTCACCTCCCACCTCAATCTTTTCTTTTTTAAGGCTAAATCTTTCCTGATTCCTCAGTCTCTCATTATAGAACCTAGCCCAGGAATTCTGGGAGTTGAAGTCCATGAGTCATAAAAGAGCCGAGGTTGCCTACCCCTGACCTAGCCTCTTGAATATTCTCATTGTTATTTTCCCAGTCTCTTCTAGTTTGCCAGGATGTTTCTAAAAGCTGGCCAGACCTGCACTTAATATTCAAAGTGGGAACCTGAAAAATGTAGAGGAACTATTATTTTGTATATTTGGGAAATTTTAGATAGTGGAGTTCATATACATGGCAAATAAAAGTGTAGGTTCAATTACAAAAAAGTGGAAGATGTATAATAAAGCAAATACCCTTGAATTTCTGAACATTTTGCAGGGGTGCAGAGTTGAAGGTTGATTGTTGAGAATACTAAGAAAGGTATATGATAGAAATATAAATAAATGCTTAACAAATGGTTTAATATAGAGCAGGGAGAAAAATATCAAAATGTGATGCCTCTTTGTTATTTAATACTTTTATGGATACGTGTACAAAGAAAATATGTGGTTATGGTAGAGGTTTGTTGGTTAAGGATATTTTCTTTTGAGTGTAGCTGATAAGAATTAAAATGATTTGCAGTAAATGTCAGATAGCTTGTACAATGCAACAAAAAGTACAGATCTAAAAATGAGTGTACTGGCAAAGAAAATGGATGAAACAATTGTAATATATATCTTGATAGAATGTTTTCTAGAGGTAAGAATTGAGGAATACTAAGAGATAAAAATGCTGGCAGAAAGGGAGTGGGTAGTATATGGTATGTTGGAGGAATAAATGATTGTTGAAAAAATATAAAAAATTACATAAATAAGAGCATGCTTCTGCTGACTTAGTTACATGGAAATTACACTTGGATATGTTAGAAGAAGCACAAAAGCACCTTAGGCTGAAAAGTTGGAAAAAATAGCATAGGAATTTGCTGCTGTAGGACATCTGTCAGATAGCCACTAGCCTCTGTTTAAACACTTCTTGGAGGAAGCCCCTCCACCTGCCTATGAAGTCTATTCCATTATTGAATAAGTTTGTCCAATCTTCAACTGAAATCTACTTTTTGTAAGTTTTAGCCCATTGGTTCTTATCCTACATTTCAGAATATTTCTGAACAACTAGCCTCATCTTCGCACAACAACCCTTCAGATATAAAACAGCTGTTAGATCTCTAGGAAGACTTCTCTTCTTCCAGTGTAAAGCATATCCAGTGTATGCATTGTTGCATGAATGTTTATAACAATAGAAAGATAGAGATATAGGGAACAGTTGAGTGTAAACTTTTGCTTTACTTTTCTTATCCCCTACCTTTAATTTCTTTGGCTTACTATATCTTACTTTCTTTCTGAGCTTTGCATACCTTTTCTTTATCTGTCTGTCTGCCTGTCTGTCTGCCTGCCTGTCTGTCTGTCTGTCTATCCATCCAAGGGAGGTGTCAAGAGAGGCCCAATCTAGACTCTTTGCACTGCAGGAAGTAGCACAGACCTGATCTCCCACAGAATCCTTGATACCTTATCTTGCTGTTCCCAAGAGAATGCAGTCAGTCTGGCAAGATTTTTGTGACATAGTTGATTAGCAAAAAAATTTCTCTTGAGACTTTTCACAAGTGGATCTAGTTGCTTTTGCATGACAGGTTCAGCTGACGGTTTCTATTTCTAACAGTAGTAACCTACAAAATTGTTTCTCAAAGAAAGAAGGAAAATGCCTGAACATTTGATTACAAAGTGATGCAGGTATGGTGGTTCATATTTCAGTGCATGT
Source organism: Protobothrops mucrosquamatus (assembly GCF_001527695.2). NCBI lineage: Eukaryota > Metazoa > Chordata > Lepidosauria > Squamata > Viperidae > Protobothrops > Protobothrops mucrosquamatus. Next base: position 386,488 of record NW_015387751.1, on the reverse strand, counting down.
TAATAAGTTAATAAACAATGACAGGCCAATTCATTCTGCCTAATAAAAAAGGAAGTAGAACTTCCAGTCTCAACTAGGTTCCCCTTTGACTAGACTTTACTATTATTTGCTATTTAGAGCAAAAACTGGTTTATGCTTAAGATGGCCCAGGAGATACAATAAACAAGAAATACTCCTAGGTGATTAGATTTTATTCAGGAAGAATTTTAATGAAAAAGTAATTAAAACAAAATCCATTACTTTAAATATTTAATGTCCAACACATCTTTCCTACAGCATTACCCCATGATTGTCCTTACAAAACTATAATGAAACAGGTAGCTTTTTCACAAGAGAGAATAAGTATATTAAACAAAACTTTTCCTAACCAATTAAAATTATCTCTAAAATAAAGCAAGGTAATGATAATAGTTGGCATTTAAATAGTGCAAATTAGCATTCATTTTATAAAGCATGTAATCCTATATCTGGATTTTTATACAGAAATTATCATCCACCTTTTATTGGGGTCACTAACATTGCTGAAATAATAAAGTATATAATTGCACATATCAGTGTCTATGCAGAGATACTGAATAGTAATACAAAGTGCCAAACATGTTACACTGAACCTATTACACCTTATCAGCAAAGTGTATTCCAACGGTCCAGTCTGCTGTTAATAATGATAACAACCTATGGCATATCAGCACAAATGTGACTACAATAATCATTGTTATTGGGTCTTTGTCCGATATCAGGTGATGCTCATGGAACCTATCTATCAGTCACAGTAAAATAGGGTGCGGGCCAATGCTAACAAGACCCATACTGCAAAAGGAGATTTTTCCCCCCCTGCAAATGAGTTTTCTGAATCTACCCTCAAGAACTGCTGATGGCAAGATATCAAGTTGTAGTAGCATAAAAGCCCTGTCGAATTTTGGACCGGTGAGATGCTCAAAGCATCTAAGTGATAGGGTTTAAAATGGTTCTTATGACATCTTGAGCTCAACTCTGAATTTGGAGTTCCATGTTCAGAAAATTTTTGGTCATGATCTGTTGTTAAGATACAGCCAAAACACTTCAGGAAATATCCACAGTGCGGCAGTTTGCCAACATTGTCTCTTTTCAGGAAGATTGATATTGCAGCTATTGACCAGACTTTGAGAAGCCAAACCTTGTCATGGAAAGTTAAGCCTTAGCCAATAACTGAAACTTTATTTCAGCCATTTACTTCCCTTAACACCTCTTTTCTATGGGGATGAGGAATTATCACTTTGTTAAAGATGGTAAAGAACAGTTGAGGGGAAGACTCCATAATTTTTCTTCTTGGTGCAAGCAACACGTGCATAATACTGGATGCATGCTTGCATTGCTCACTTTCCTATTGTCTGCCATCTGTTACTCTTCATAGTTCCTGAATACTTTCCTTTCACTAGAGGAGAGTACATTGCCAAAGAAAGTGTGAGAATTAGTTCATGTAGAACAGGGGTGTCAAACTCGCAACGTCACATGACGTGTTGTGACGTATCGTGACTTTTTTTGCCATTGCCGGCAATGGGGTGGGCATACACACACAAACACACACACACACACACACACACAGTATATATATAACAAATTAGCCATCAATAGACACATAGACATAAACAATATCTAGATACTGTGAAAAAGAGACAATCAACAAACCGAAAAGGGAACAAAAAACCCCAAACACCACCCCACCAGCAATCAACACTCAAATGAGCATAGATTAACATCAGTCCAACAATCAAGTGAACAATAATCCATTCAAGCAACTGCCAAACAAGTCAACAATAAAGAGCCTAATCAAAGACCACCCCAGGGAAAGCCACTAGAATATAAACTGGGAGCAAACCCCACTCCTTATTAGCACTGATGATGTTACCTAGTTTGAGTAATGAAATGTCTGCAAGAAAACAAGCAAGCTCAGAAAGCACCAGGGACCCCTCATTTCAATTCTGAGCTACAAATATTCTCCTTTATTAATTTTATTCTACAGTCACCATGAAAAGCTTTAAAAACAAAAACTAATCAAAATAAGTGTTTAGAAGCAGAAAATTGCATTCCAAGAAGCAATGATGTAATATACTTTACCACCCCAAAGACCATAGACACCCCTATATACTGGTCTGAACACTGTTCTGTAAATTGTGCCATCTACTAGTAAAAGATGCACATTCAATAATTCATAAATTCAAGCCCTCTCCTATTCCAAAAATGTACACAAACATTGTATGGCCAGGGAGTAATGTCAGCAGCTTTGTCCAAGGAATAGATCAAACTTGAAAAATGTTCTTGAATGTCCAGCTGCGGGGTGAAGCCATTAATGGGTGGGAACTACTCTAGATGAAGGTGAGGTTGCACATGCTTGTGAATGTAGCCACCCTAGCCTTCCTCTGCTATCCCTAAGGCTACCTGCTCAAAACCTGTATGAGTTCAGCACCACAGGCTAGCAGGCCACTCATTAAATTACAATGAGTGCTCATTATACCCAGTAAATGCTCATGGTATTTTAATGAGTACAACAAACATTCTGCTGGGAAAAGCTCAAGGGTGCAACAAAAGCTTATAATAGTAATACACAAGAATAATACACAAGAAGTTATTTGAAAAAGGAAACTTATGGCAAGTACTTTCAATTTTACATACTGCAAATTTTGAACCAAGCATCCAAAATGAGAAGAAAGTATATGTCACACAAACACATAAGGTCTACTTATTTTACTTTGAACTTCATGTAATCTCTTTCTTGGGCTTTGGGATATCTCAATTTTTTTTAAACAAAAATAAATCTGAAATCACTCCAAAAAGCATAGGCTACAACATTACAATTCGATGCATTTTACAATTATGAGACAAATATCTCTGGGACCTACCCATAGTAGTGCCCATGATACTAGAGTTTTCAGAGCTCACTGGTCAAAAAAGACCCAGATTTTGCAGGAATCTCATGCAAGAGTAGTATAACTCAGCTGCAAATTGTGTTTGTCAATAGAAAGTTTCAGTCCCCAATTAAAAGGTTCTTAGACAGCATTCTATCTGACTTGGCAGATGTTAGCCTAGATAGATGAAACTGTGACATACGCCAAATGAACATCTCTATACAATCACAGTTGTAAATGTGTTTTGTCAAGTCTGAGGAGATCTAGAAAATGCAGAACTAGACGATACAGATTTGTGGGTTGTGATCTGAATCAGCAACTTATAATGCTACCACGCCAAACTGGTTAAGGATATATATGTTTAAAGCAGCCAAAGCAGCCATAGACCTATTACCACAAAACTCTGAAGTTTTACTCAATATTGTCCATACCCAGACCACTATTTTTAAGGCAGACACTCGTTTCACCAGACTATGTAACAGTTGTGTGCATATACTGGAGGCATTTTTTAAAACTTTTGGTCCTTACTTAGGTATCTCATTTCCCCCCTCACATGAGGTACTAATAGCACTCTATAAAGCCTTAGTAAGACCACACCTAGAATACTGCAACCAGTTTTGGTCACCACACTATAAAAAAGATGTTGAGACTTTAGAAAAAGTGCAGAGAAGAATAACAAAGAGGATTAGAGGACTGGAAGCTAAAATATATGAAGAACGATTATAGGAACTGGGCATGGCTAGTCTAGTGAAGAGAAGACCAGGGAAGACACGATAGCAGTGTCCCAATATTTGAGGAGCTGTCATAGATAGGAGGGGTTGACCTATTTTCCAAAGCACCTGAAGGCCAGACAAGGAATAATGGATGGAAACTGATCCAGGAGAGATTCAATCTAAAAATAAAAAAAAAATCTGGCAGTGAGAACAACCAACCAATAGAACAGATTGCTCTCAGAAGCTTCATCACTGGAAGCTTTCAAGAAGAGACTGGACTGCCCTCTGTCAGAAATGGTGTAGATGGTCCACTAAATTTTTGGTTAGGACTTTTCTATATGTGAAGTCTAGAAGGGGAAAATAAGCAAACATATCATAAAATGTCTAGCTGTTTAAACATTTTGATATTTTTCTGTTTTGTTTCTTTTTAAGTAATGACTGTTCATTTTGTCATTTATAATACAACCATATATAGTAAAGCGATATGGCTTTCACTAGAACTCGGATGGAAAATGGAAAGAAAAAGGAGGTGATAATATAACTATTCCCATGAAGGTCTTCTATAAAAGACCTTGCATTTTAGTTTCATAAGACAGTCAATGAAAACTTTCTTTACAGATTTGTCATAGGATTTGTTTTTCAGTCATCCCGCCATCCATGAAATTTTCCTGGAGAGTTTTTTTTTATTATTGTTATTATTTTCCTTTCCTCCTCAAGGAACAGTGAATAGTGAAGACTGTTTTTCAATCTTAAATACATAACAAAGGAAATCACACTGCCCCAGTGGCATTCTCTTTCACTATGTATCCACCAACTTTTAGGTCACTTGCGTAATAACAGTGTAGGACAGTGTTCGTTTTTATGAATGATAACTTCCTTCTCTGTGATAAGCTTTGTTATACAGACAAATTTGGTAATTTTCCTCTTCAGCAAGGAAGATAGATAACTGTACCTTTTATTATACTGACAACTAAGACCTGAAAATAATGTAAACTATGAAAACTTAGCATTGCTTTTTGTTTGTTTTTCCTGTCTCATTTTTTATAAACAAGAACTTTCAAAGGTCATCAACTATCTAGGGAAAATGTTTATTTCCTAAGCTGGACTTGTACCTCAACAAAATCTTTGACAGAGTGCCTCATGATATTACCTTACTCAAACATTAAAATATGACTAGATGATCTCAACATTAGATGGACTCAAAGTTGGCTGAATTGTTGCACTGCAAGAGTGCTCGCCAGTCACCCCAACTTCACATGGAGAGAAATACTGAGTAGAATTCCACAGGACTCTGTTCTGCATCCTGTGCTGTACAATATTTTCATCATTAATGATTTGAGGGGGCATTTATAAAGTTGGCACATGACAAAAACTGGGTGAAGCGGCTCATACTTTAGATAAAAGGTTTTAAAAGAACTTTCAAAAGGGCTTGGTATAAGAAATTATAAGAGCCATGGTAGCACAGTGATTAGAATGCAATATTGCAGGCTAACTCTGCCCACTGCTAAGAAATCGATCCTGACTGACTCAAGGTTGACTCAGCTTTCCATTCTTCTGAGGTCAGTAAAATGAGGACCCAGATTGTTGGGGGCAATATGCTGACTTTGTAAATTGCTTAGACAGGGTTGTAAAGCATTCTGAAGTGGTGTATATAAGTCTAAGTGCTATTGCTATAACATGTTATAACCAACTGCTGAGTTTTAAGCAGAGTAATGTAATGTCTAACTTTATACAACTTTCAGGATATAAAAACAAAACCCTAACCCTCATCTGGTTCTTTAATCTCTGCACACAACCGATTTTAAAGTGAGAAGGAGTATAGTCTGAATGTATGCAAATGAGTGAAAGAGTGGGAAACAGAATAAATTCAGGAGAGCCCTATAAGCTTGAGGTATTCCCCATTTCTCTGGTTAGATTCTCTAAAAGCTGCCTTGGAAGAAAGAGAAGGGAAATGTATGCCTCCAAGCTACTAATTAAGAAAGCCAAAACATTCCAAGGCATTGTGTGAAACTCCTAAACTTCAAAGTGTTCAATGGAACAGGACAGACCCACATTTAGGTAGTGATCCAAGGTGTTGAGTAGAACTCTTAAGATTTATTTTATCTGTTTTTATTTTAGATTTTTTTAAATCCTGCCTTTATTATTTTTATAAATAACTCATGATGGCAAACATACCTAATTCTCCTTCTTCCTCCAATTTTCCCCATAACCATAAACCTGTGAGGGTTGAGAGAGTGAGTGATTGGGCCACAATCAACCAGCCAGTTTTCATGCCTAAGGCAGAACTAGAAGTTACAGTTTCCTGGTTTCTACCCTGATCTCTTAACCACGAGACCAGGGGTAGGCAACCTTGGCTCTTTTATGACTCATGGACTTCAACTCCCAGAATTCCTGAGCCAGCCATGCTGGTTCAGGAATTCTGGGAGTTGAAGTCCACGAGTCATAAAAGAGCCAAGGTTGCCTACCCCTGCACTAGACCAAACTGGCTATAGGGAGAACTCCAAATTAAAGTACAGATCATTGTGTGAAATAAGAAGAGAGAAAGTAGATCGACCTCAAGTCTAGCCTATGTCTAATGCTTGAGCTCATTTTAACCATTCTTGAGATCCAAATTGTTAATTACTATTACAGCTGTTATACCCTAACATTAAAGCCTGAAGAAAATTTGTTATGTACAAGTCTTTTCAAGCAAAATATCATCTACTTACAATTGTGAAATTCATAACTTTGAGAATCCAGATGGTCATGGCAAGATTCACCAGGATTAAAATCATTAGAAGTAGCACAAAGAAATAGAGGCACCTCTTCCTCCAACCATAAATTCCCACTTTGTATACATGTGGTCCTTCTGAGCTCTGCATGGTGCTTCTCTGGGCATACTGTTCCTGAGGCATCTGGAAAAAAATATATATAACCAGACATCATAGGCATAAACTGTAGGACATGTTGAGACTATATATTTCTTTATTTAAATGATTTAAATGGCTGCCGATCTCACAACAATGACATGAGGCAGTATACCAGGATAAAACAATAAGCACATCACAAATCTCTAGGTGACCAAGATTAATACTATAACTTTAATCACAGAGGTGAAAGGCTAACAGGGTCAGGACCACCCAGATGCTTTTTTAAGTGAGGACACAATTTGTAAGTCCAACAAGATAGTGTCTGGCATATGTCCTCTCCAAGATCTGGTGAGAGAAACAATGTAAATCCTACAAATAGCTTTTTACAACTGAATATAAAATAAAGTATTTTGGAAATACCTGCGTAGATAAGATACCTTTTTTGGCTTTGTGACTATATTGCAAGTACAGATTCTTCGTTACTGAGCTGCAGAAGCCTAATTTTAAAAAATGTAGGATAAAAAAAAACATATATTGTCAAAATAATATTATTAATGGTGTGGGTATGTTCTTTCTTGCTTATTCCTTTTTGCTAAATTGTAAAAAGTACAAATCTAAAGAGGAGATGGGGAATAATTTAATTTGGTCCATATTGATAAAATGAATCGACCCAATTCACGCTTGCCAGAATTTTTTAAAAATGGGCTTGTATGCAATCATTACTCAGGTTTCATAACTCACTGGATTTTGCAATTATATTTTTGCAAATACAAAAATTATTTTTAAAGAAAAATATATGTTAAAGAATATGTTATGGAAAATAACACGGAAATGTTACCCATCAGTTGTTTGACAGTTTTTAGTTTTTAATTTAGGTATTGACCTAGAAAAAGAGTAGAATGGATTTATGAAGAAATATATGTGAGATTGATCCCGATCAATGAAAAAAAGGCTCAATCTAGTTGTATTTGGGTCAGAAGCAACCGGGAAACACGAGGACCGTAGTAAGGGCTCAAGCTAGATGAAATCTTTATGTGAAAATTGAGCAGATGGACCCCTATCCTGAGATCAGAAAGAAAACAGCCATACATCCATCGACTCACAAAGACAAGAAGGCCTAGGCCAGGGGTAGGCAACCTTGGCTCTTTTATGACTCGTGAACTTCAACTCCCAGAATTCCTGAGCCAGCACAGCTGGCTCAGGAATTCTGGGAGTTGAAGTCCACGAGTCATAAAAGAGCCAAGGTTGCCTACCCCTGGCTTAGGCTTTAAAGTCTGGAGTAGACATATATAAAGAGCTTGATTTCTGAGTTCTGTGTGTGCATGTGTGTTTGTGGGGGTACATTTTCTGTGCAAATACAGCATTTAGATCATGAACACTCTGAGCCTATAATAAAGCATAATCTAGTCATGTCTTCTCTCTGAACTTCTGCTGTAAGCAGATTGCTACCTGTCTGGGCAGTCAAGATTTATAGCTGAATCTACAACTAAGAAGTCCGACCAGGGCTTTGCAATAGACTGGGAAGCAAAGCAAACAAATATGAAACTTCTCTATGATAGCTTTATGAAGATGCACTGCAGATGCTCTTTCTAGTTCCCCTAGAAATTCCCCATTAAGTCATTTGTTTCAATAACTTTACTATATATGGTTGTATTATAAATGACAAAATGAACAATCATTACTGAAAAAGAAACAAAACAGAAAAATATCAAAATGTTTAAACAGCTAGAAATTTTAGGATATGTTTGCTTATTTTCCCCTTCTAGATTGCTCCCAAGCTATTAAGTTCACGCAGAATGGTGCTCAGTCTTTACTCTTTCCTCCTTCAGGGAAGAATTCACTTTCTTCTTTACTGGCTAGGCCTGTTCAGTTTGAGTTAGTTTTAACAGGGATTTTAAGGTTTTTTTAAAAAATATTTTCAGTTGCCTTAACTGCCATATAGGCAGAAATCCTAAATGCATGTGTTTGCCTTTAATTTGGTGTTGACCTCCGGTGATGGCCTGGACTGATCTGGACTGCCTGGACTTGCAAGTTTTCTTGGCAAGAGTTGGGGTTTTTTTGGGAGGAAGTAGTTTGGCATTGCCTGCTTCTTTTGAAGGCTGGCTGAGAGAGAGAGTAACTGGCTGAGGTTCCCTCAACTGGCAATGATACAGTTGGACGGACAGGTATGTCTGGTTTGTGTGTTTTACTGTATCCCTAGAAGTGTGGGAGGACAGGTCAAGAGAGCTCTCAGTGACCTTACCAAGAAAGAGAAAATCACTAAGAAGAGGAATCCGTGGAGAATGAAAAGCAAGGGTGGACCAGTCCTCCCATGCTTTTATGGACACCCAAAACACACAATCTATACATGCCTCTCTGTCCAACTGTATTGTTATCAGAGATCCAAACCTTCAAAGAGTTGGCAAAAAAGCTTGGACACCTCATAGAAAGAAATAAATACTCCATCAACTCCCCACTATAGTGCCTGCAAAGAATCAAAGATGTGACAATAAATAAAGATAAAACTGTGATCTTATTTAATGTCACAGCACTCTTTACATCCATAGTCCTAAAATCCATAGTCCTAAAATTGATCAAACAGGATCCAATCTGAGTTGGTCACCGGGACCAGAGGTTTATTCTTCCAAGCTTTTGGACTGGTGCTGGAGTCCATCCTCAGGGAACTTATCACTCTCCAGAATGCGTGTTAAACAGTTCATGACAGCTCTACTACAAAGTAGACCTGCCCTAACCAAATACACCAAGGTTGAAATAAACCAGAATCGTGGTTCTCATCAACTTTTGCCTAACCACATACTTTCAGTTTGATGGACAAATATATCAAGAAATCAAAGGAACTCCCAATGAATCACTGCTTTCAGGAGTCATAATGCATTGCTTAGAATCTATAACACTCTCACATATCCAGAGTATGGATCTGATATCTAGATGATACCTTCACCATAAAACAAGAACTAACTGTAGAACACACACAAAATTTCTTCAAAGGAATACAATTCATAATAGAAAAAGAAAACAACAACATGCTCCCCTTTCCTGGATATACCCTTTCTGGATATTCTCATCAGCAAAGGCAATGATGATAAATTAGAAACACAAGTCTGTCTTAAAACTACCCACACTAATTAAGTGCTCCATTATCAAAGTAACAATCCAACCTCCACAAGATAAACTGTGTAAGAACACTACTTAGACAAGTACAAACACACTGCAGCAACCCTGAACATCATAAAAAGGAAACAAATCATCTATACAACATATTCCAACAAAATGGATGCCCATGCAACTTTGCTCACTCAACCCAATGAAGCACAACCCAAGCTGCAAAAAGTATAATACTGCTATACATCAAAAACATCTCAGAAACTAGCAATAATTACAACCACATGGCATCACTGTACCATTCAAACCAAAGCCCTGCAAAACATCCTAAGTAAATCAAAATACCCAGCAAACCCAGAAGAAAACACAGGGATCATCTACTACAACATACAGTGTAAGGTCTTTAACAGCCAGTATATGGGACAAGCAGGCATCCATGAACACCAACCAGCAATCAGAAGACATGATGAAAACTCCTTAATTTCACAACACATGGATAGAAATTATCACCAAGATTAACACTAGATCAATCAAAAAATAAACAATACCCCAATCAAGGAACTACCAAACTCTGACAAACAAGTTAATAACAAATAACATCCTAATCAAGGAACTATCAAGACCACTCTCACCAATATTGAGAAGGCAGACCACTAGTATATAAAATGAGAGCAAATCTGACTCCTTTCTAGCACTAATCATGTTACCTAGTTTGATAATGAAATGTCTGCAAGAAAACAACCAAGTTCAGAGAAAACCAAGGACTTCACATATAGAAAAGTTCTAACCAAAAATTTAGTGGACCATCTATTGCAATTGCTTGAACTCTGACTGAGACTTGAACATGTCATGCATTTCACCTGCTAGCTCTCCCTATCACAGCAGAGTTCATTGACCAGTGTTAAACTAAATAAAGTAATACATGTTACCATTGAAAGAAAGGAACTCATAAGACAATAGGACCATCATCACTATATTGTCTTTAAGTAACTGCTGCTGCTGCCTGAAACATGCTGCACATCAGGAAGCAATGGATGGATCCCAATGTTGCTATCCTCTTAATGGTGTTTAGCCTATTTTTTATTCTCTGACTGCAATCCCCTTGCACCTTCAAAGTTTGCTCCAGAGGGAGGGTGAATGAGCAGCTTCAAAGGGAATAGAGAACACCCTATTGTGTGAGTAAATATCAGTTCTGCAACATTTAATAGAATAATGAATCCATTCTGCTGCTGTAGTGAGGTAGAAGTAAGATTAAAATACTGCAGAAACATCTGATAATTAAACATAACATATCAACCCCAATATCTAAAACAGCACCCATTCTATTCTTTTGAAATATGACATATGGAAATATAGATAACAATATTTATGGACCTGTAGTGTCAGGAAGAGGTGACAGATCTTCTACTGAACAATATTAGGCTGCTTATATGAGTGCTAGAAGTAGAAGACTGAACTGAAAACATCTCTGGCATATGCTCATTAGCAGAACTCTAAGCAAAAAGCAGCAGTCTGTAGATGCTTAATGAGCACCTAGGCTACCAGTTAACAATCAAAATGTAAATGAAATAGAACAGCTTATGTTTGTTCTTTATCTCTGGTTTCAGAAGGCAATTAGTTCTTAAGATTGTAAATTACAATCCCCATGTTCTATACTAACAATACAGTCACAACTGAACAATGAAAGTTTCAAATAGTTGTTGATGCTATTAACAGTCTGAATTCTGTTGCCTCTTCTTCAGTCCAGACAGAGAAGAAAATGCCATGACCAACTTAGGCAAAGAATCTGCAACACTAACTTTATTTATAATCAGCCCAATGCCAGGACGACAGCTTCTTCAGGTCTGCTCCAAGCAATAGGAAAGAAAATGGCAAGATGCCACAGGCTGATTGAAGCAGTAATCTTTTACCCACTTAACTGGGAATAAGTCCATTCGGCTCAGTTACTTTACTTCTAACCTTTTAGCAGTAAATCTCACTGTTTCTAGCTTATTATAACATCTAAGGCCACAGTGGTAAGATTTATTCTGGTGGCCAATTGTATATAATGTAATTGGTAGGGTTCTGTCTTCTGATCCTGGGGGTGTGAAAAGGAATATTGGTGGTTATTTGATTAGGAAGAGTTGTGTTAAGAGTTGTGCTAAGGCATGGCAGAATATTATTTACATACCTATTTTTTTTAACGTTTCTTCATTGAAGAAAATATATGAACATGTACAAGAGAAAAAACAAAAACAGAATAAAAGAATATAATACCACACTATTTAGCAAATAAAAACTTGAATCAATATTATTTCGGGGGGGGGGGGAAGGAAACCAAGATTTTTTTTTTCTTGAGATTCCCACTTTCTTCCTAGAGTTGTAATCAGAACGTGATAGGCACAGAAAGAACCTTGTTTACTCCTACAGAAATATCACATGACAATTTGATGGGATGTAGGGGGGCATGAAAAGCTAATGCAAAATGAAAATGATAAAAATGTGACAAGAACAAATGGACTGGAAAAATTCCCTCTCTCCTTTTAAGAAGTTAACCGTACAGATATTTTAAACTGCACATAAGGCTTCATAAATAAGATTCTTGAATTCCAAAGGGAGTGAAATTCAGCTTATGGCCATCTTAACTAGATAAGTAAACTCTGTTTTTCCTCTAATGGGAAAGCCTCTCATGAAAATGGCTATAGGCAGATATAAGACCCTTTACAACATAATAAGACAGATTCCAAATCATAAAAGAAATGTGTTGTGCTGTATGGAAGAGTTTTCCCATCATTCTTGATTATATGCAGAAATATTTTACTGCAGGAAAGTACAGTGCAATGTGAAGTTTAAAAATATGCCTTTAAAAGTTATATTATAATATTAAGTGGGCTGCTCCAAATTTTATGTATTTTTGCTGCCTGAAAAGACAGATTGTAATGAAATCAGCAAGAAAACAACATATATGACTTTTCATATATTCTGACTGATTTTGATTTCTCTTCTGGGTATATTGTATGAAAAGGTACTTGGTTTAAAAATTATTCACGGGCATTTTATTTATACTTTGTATTTTTTTTTATTCTGGAAAGATATTTTGGAGTAAAACACATGGTGTTTTAAAATTGCCCTGCTGAATTTAAAGAAGGTCCCTCTGGTATCAAATAGCAACCACCAAGTGTGTATAGGTTTCCATAACAGTTTAATTATTTGAAATACAGTACTAAAAATAGCCCTCATTGTCAGTGAAGTTTTATCTACTTCATAATTCATAACACATTTTGACATCCATGCGCTATTTAGTTTTGATTTTAAAAAATACATATACAGTCAGACTATAGTCAAATGTATTCACCTCTGTATTCATCTTTGTATTTCATCTCTGCCATAATTTAAATACAGTACATTTGAAAAATATCAGAAATGAAAGAAACATCAGATTCTATAGTTCAGAATTATTATTTTTAATTCAAAAAGTATTTCTCTGGGGTCTTCTTTTATCACCTTCTATTTTCTTTTTGATTTCCTGTTCCATAATATTGAAATCATTTTTTTTCCTGACTGTAGAACCTGGTGTCAGTGTCAATGAACTGGGATTCTTAAGCTAAAAACAACAGTAACAAAAAAACAACAACTACAAAGTATACAATTTGCTCTTGGAATTACTGTAGTTATCACCAAATTTGCTGAATATCCTTGCATGTCTAAAGAGGGAGAGAGGGAGGGAGGGAGCGAGGAGGGAGTAAGAAGTCAAACCATAGAAGGATGTTTTTCAGAAGGAAGTGCTGGAAAGTTCGTATGTATATATCATGTGGAGTCACATCCAAAATACTGTATATCTATTGTGTAAGCAGCAGGAGGAGGAGGAGGGGAGGAGAAGAAAGAAAGAAAGAAAGAAAGAAAGAAAGAAAGAAAGAAAGAAAGAAAGAAAGAAAGAAAGAAAGAAAGAAAGAAAGAAAGAAAGAAAGAAAGAAAGAAAGAAAATCCCAGGCTTTTTAGTGACTTTAAAGCATTATAAACTATTCTATGAAAATAGGTTTGGTGACAAACCATTTCAGAGATCACCAAAAAGAAATAGGGTGAGATGGGGGGTACTGATTGTTAAACTGACTGTGAGTAGTTCAATATCTCTGATTCATGAGATCTGTCTGTTCACAGAGAGAATTAAGGTTATTAAACTAAATTTTATTCTGCCTACCTGGTTTTTATCGTGCACTACAGAAATGTGCATGTTTGAATTTGATGCACTACAAAAGTATTTTCATGTTTTACATTCTTATATGTAAACACAAATGTGCACTCCATTGTTTTTGACAAGTGTAAGTGTGACATCATAGATATGGATCTGGCTATGATTTTCTGCCATATATAAAGTGACAAACGTTGTTCACCGTTCTGTAATATAATGCTAGGAAGACTCCAAACGGCACCAGATGCCCCTTTAGGAATGGGGCCAGCAGAACATTAATTCTCATCTCAGCCATGGCCATCTCCCCTTGCTCTGCACACACAGACTCATAAGGTTGGAAGTGGAACAGAGTCCAGATGTTGGGAAGCTTTTGTTCCACTCTATTCTTCTCTATTCAGATCCCACTTGAAAAAGGACAAACCAGAGTGAGTTCAGAGGACTATCAAGATGGCAAGGGATCTGGAAAGTAAACCCTATGAGAGTCTGGATAAGTTTAGCCTACAGAAAAGACAACCAAGGCAAAATATTTATTTATTTAACTGCTTAATACATTTATAAGGCTGCATGATTTTGGGTGACTAATACAAGTAGTCCTCAATTTACAACAGTTCATTTAGTGACCGTTCAAAGGTATAATGGAACTGAAAAAAGTGACTTATGACCAGTTTTCCCACTTAGGACCGTTGCAGCATCCCCATGGTCACGTGATCAGAATTTGGACACTTGACAACTGGGTCATATTTATAATGGTTGCAGTGTCTTAGGGTCATGTGATCCCCTTCTGCAACCTTCTAACAAGTCAATGGGAAAGCCAGATTAACTTAACAAGCGTGTTACTAATTTAACAACTGCACTCTTTCACTTAAAAACTATGACAAGATTGGTCGCAAAATGGGGCAAAACTCACTTAACAACTGTCTCGCTTAGTGACATAAATTTGGGGTTCGATTGCGGTTGTACGTTAAGGACTACCTATAATTAAATTGGAATAAAAAGGAGTAATAAAAAACTCAACAAAAATGTGAAACAACATAAATAACATTAAACAGTAGCAGTATTGAAGATGACACCACATCTTCAATATGACTATGACCAAGAAACAGGTTCATACATACAACCAGGGCCCCAGGCAAAAATCAGACCAGCAGGATCAGGACAAGTATAATCTGGCATGATAGAATTAAATTTAGGACTAGCAAACCCTTCTAGAATGATATAGAGTCATTGTCCTGAAATTGCTTTCTTTTCTTATATTTTGTATTATTGCTTGGCCTGTTTAATATCCAGCCCAGCCATCAAAGCAGCCAGGTTTCTTGAAATCTGAATTTCTTTACCATGAAAAAAAAATCAATTCTACATAATTTATAGATATTCTTTTGCCTCCATTTGATTTGATTAATGTATTTTGCTTGGTTTATTTTATTGTTGTTGTTAGTTGCGAAGTCATGTCCGACCCATCGCGACCCCATGGACAATGTTCCTCCAGGTCTTCCTGTCCTCTACCATCTTCTGGAGTCCATTTAAGTTCATGCCTACTGTTTCAGTGACTCCATCCAGCCACCTCATTCTCTGTCATCCCATTCTTCTATTGCCCTCAATCTTTTCCAGCATTAGCCTCTTCTCCAGTGAGTCCTTCCTTCTCATTAGGTGGCCAAAGTATTTGAGTTTCAACTTCAGGATCTGGCCTTATAAAGAGCAGTCGGGGTTGATCTCTTGTAGGACTGACTGGTTTGAATGCCTTGCAATCCAGGGGACTCGCAGGAATCTTCTCCAGCACCATATATTTTATAGTCTGATTATCTAGACCCCAGCCTCTCATTTAAAATTAATCCATCAAATATACCTACATTCTGCCTTTATTTATATCTACTACAGACATTATTTACCTTAAACCTACTTCTTAATAGTAATTGCTTAATAGGATTTAAACTATATTCCGGAGTGACCACTTGTTTCTTAACTTCATCTAGTACCATAGTGAACTTTGCTATTCTATCTAAAAGTTGACTGTAAACCCCTTCTCCTATACCTCTCTATTCTGGATTTTCATTCCACTCATATATCTTACAGTATTAATATCAGCACAGGTTACATAGTTCTACAGCCCAACTTAACTGCTGCCAATTAATGCATAAATATGGCTTTTGCTGCCCATATATTATTAATTCAGGTTTTTTTTTTATTTTAATACAGCTTTGCCACTTAAGACAAAGCAGAGCAAGGGATATGCTCAGGGCAGAAGAAAAATAAACTTTTCTGCTACTGTAGTCTAAGCCTAGACAAACAAAAAATGAAAGAGTTGTTTCATGCTGTGCAACCACTTTTAAAGAAATAGCAAACTGGCCAGCTAAGGTTTAATGGTCACTGGTGAGGAAAGGCAATAAACTTTAATGCTGCAAAACCAGAGCATGGAGTAACAAGACACATATTCACTTTTCATTTGCAGGAGAGAAGACCGACTTTTAAAATAATGTGTTCAGGAAATATTTATTTAGCAAAACATCTCATGAAACGAAAAGTAGCAGGTGGTGTTGAATGGAGTGGCTTGGAGGAAAAAAAATTTTCTCTGAAACTTTCTTGAATTATATGATAGTGCGATTCTATTATAAATAATTGTATTATTTTGCCCCAGTTCTGGTTAACCACAGAAAGATAAATAGGATTGTAGCATTCTTGTCTTGTGATTTACAAATGTACTGCTTAGTTAAAAATGCTCCAGACTACTCAGCCTTTGCCTCATAGTCTCTTTGTAAAATAGCTATGTCTGAATATTGTAGCTGCACTGATAGCAATTTCTGAAACATACTAGCTGATCCCGTATTCTATATAATAAGCAGAATTGTCCAACTTTTTCTAGCTCATCCATACACACCATTATGTAAACTTTAAAAACAGTATTATGTACTGTTGGGGGAAAGGTTTGACAAATATGCATGCCGACTTAAAGAGAATGCCACCCCCCCACCCGCCCTCTCTGCAAAAACTTCAGTAGAAGTTGGAAAGATAATCAGACAATCTCTCTCCAAATGTAGTGGTAGATCTCCAACTTCTTTCTCCATTAAGTGAGCGCCCCGATGAGTCCCTATTCTTGTAAAACAAAAGAGCAGCAATGCCGAGTAAAGCTGTATTAAGAAAGAACAAAAAGCCTCTTACCTCTTCTGGCGGGAAGCCCAAAGCTCAAAACAAAATCCGGGATATGCCAAAGAGAAGGAAAGAGGGGAAGGTGCCCTGTTGCTTTCAGAGGAGCGCCAGGCCTACCCTGGGTTCAGAAGCTGCCCCTGTCAGATTTTCCAGCAGCAGAACCGTGGCCAAGTCCCTGCCCAGCCCGAAGAATTTCCTGAACAGCATTCCCCTTCTTTCTCTAACTGCTTTGAAACCACACTCTGTCTTTTACTTCAATGAAGCTTTGTCAGGCCAAGTTACAGCTACTGGTCTGGCTCCAGATAGCAATTGAAAACACATGTGTTTTGCATGAAAGCCTCCCCACATACTATCGTGCCTCTGCGCCAAACACAGGGGACTGGCATGTTTTGCATTTGGAAAGCTAAAGCCAATCATTTCTGCAACAAATGTAGACACTATTTTTACTTCAAGACTGCTCTACGCTTCTCCTTTATTTTAGCCTTGCAAAGCACGAGAAACTTTTCTTAGTGTTAACTTTTTTCCCTGACCAAACCTGTAAAGAAAGAATCAGAGTCTTATGCAGTCCGCCACCGCCCTTTACCTAGCTTTCTCTTGTGTTTTAATTTCAATTGCATAAAGCGAGGTTTATTTTTAGAAGCTCTGGGCTCTGCTCAGCACATTGCTGTGTATCCTAATCTTGACGTGTAGCACAGGGTAAGCTGAAAATACTAAAAATACTACAATTATGCCTGAGCACTTGGATTCTTCTCTACTGTGACAGTCTCTCACAATAATTCCCAAAACAGCTTTTTTTTAGATTGCCTATAGGAAAGTTTCAGTTTAGTTTAAGTTATGGGAGAGACACATGCTTTATCTTTTGTCAAATGGCTCTCCTTGATATTTTTCCATTCCCTATGATACCATAGATCTAGGTTTGCTTTTTTAAAATCTTATTTTTCTGCTACTTCAGATACCCATACAGATAACATACTCCTCTCCTCTGCTCTTCCCTCCCCTCTTCTCACCTAACTTCCACCACAAGGGGAAAAATAGCTCTTTACTTGAAAAATCCCAAGAAGATAATTATCTCATAAAAAACAACAACTCATTTTTGCCAGTGTATTGCCATTCAGTGGACTACTACATATTAGTCAGCCTCTAGATGGCTGAATGGGAGCAGTACTTATTTTGTATTTATTCCATGCGTATGGAATAAATACACATTCAAAATCAAATAGTGAATGGTACCATTTCTTACTCATTTTCTATACTATGCATAGCATTGCTTAATCTGATAGGAAGTAGTAGGGTGGGTATGTTTCTAGTTTTTTTTTCATGCCGTCCAAAAATTTAGAAATCTCAGAAAAGTATTAAATCTAACTGAACTGTCCTGTTTGCTTTATGAATGAAACCAATTCTTTTAAATGAATCCTCATGCATACTTATATACGGTATGTAGCAAATAATTTTGGTTCAACTAACATGAACATAAGCTTTTTAATAACATTTAAAAGCATTTGAACATACCTGTCAGCCAAGTTCACATCTAAGTTAAGGTGGCTGCTATCTATAGAGTTCTTTCTATGGTGAACATTAATTTTGCAAATAATACACCCACATAACAAATATAAACTTATGATTCACACACTATTAATCAAACAAAGCCATATATGCATTTTAAAGGCCAAAAGATTTAGATCAAGCCAGGAATCTCTGTCCTGCATACTAAATCATGACTATAAAATTCCCAGAAGGATGGTGATGGAAGCCATGTAAAATCCACTGCATGGGAACATGACATAAGTAACATATACGGTACATATTTCTTTGCTCTGAGAGCTTAAGGGAAGGTTGCCAGCATGTATCCTTTGGATATATGTAAGAAACCAAGATTTTGTGAGGGGGTGGAGCATGACAAATAATTGAACTATGCACTTTAATTCTTATGTAGACTCCTATTTTACATTTTATTATTAGTCATCATTTCAACATATTAGAGAGATGCTAAGTATTGGAGCCAGAAGTTTGCAAAGAATGGAAAATTGTCTCTATGAAAGTACTGTGTTTGTAGCAGAAAGTATTATTCCAAGGAACAGTTAGACAGGAGAGTCTAACTTTCCTTAGCTATGTTCTTAGTTACTTGCCAAATAATACAGGCTGTGAAAATGATACAGATCACTGAGTTACTTAGGTGTATTTCCTGCAAATTTTTATATTCCTACATCTAGTTCAATAAAATGCCAGAGAGGAAAGAATGATCTATCTTTCTGGAGATTCACTAAGTTAAGTACAGCATTCCTAGTATCCTTGGCTGCAAATATAAAATGAAACACATTACATTCATACATACAAAAAGAGTGCTATTATGGGAGAAGAGAGAGAGAAAATTAATGAGCTTGTCTTCAGGTAAGTACATGAATCTCCTGATTATTTTCTTGGGAGTGGTTTTCCATGGCCTTCTTTGAGGATTACTTTCTCCAGCTGAATCTGTGGTCCTGCGTTTCTAGATGGTTTCTCATTTACACATATAGCTATTTAAAGAGAAGTTCATTCAAGATGTAACTTGCTATAAGAACAAGATTTATATATAGTACTTGTTTATTTTTAAAGAATGAGGTGACACATATGTGTTTCCATAAAAAATGCCCCCACACAGTTTCCCAGGACACCCAGAATTGGAGAACAGTGTTTTGTAGAAACAAAGCTTGAATTATTCATATTGTTATTATCTTTTCAACATACAGCTGCTCCTTTGGCTGTCTAGAAACTGATTGTAAAAATCACAAAAGAAAACTTTGCTACAAAAGTAATCCAGAAAGTTGCAGTAGCACTGGGAAATAAGTAAGTCTGATGCATAGTATCAGGAGATTTACTTGGAGAAAGAAATAAGTTAACTGAAGTGCTAAGGGTGTGACTGTATTCATCTGCAATTGATAAAGTAACCAGAAACAAAGGAACAGGATAAAATGTTAATCAATTGTGGGGAAAGTTCAGGGACCATTGGCACATACAATGGAGTCCACAAGGATCTCCAGGAGAGAGAAGGTTGTACAAAAGATTAGAGAGGGAAGAAATAAAACTCAGAATTTGGAAAAGATATACCTAGAGGAATCTGGGTGCAAGTCACTTCACGTGGATAGGTACACCCAGACAAATAAGCAGGGGAAAAAAAAAAGAGAAGTGGAAGTTTGCCTGAACAGAGAAGCAGGAAAAAGAGGAGAAGGAATAAATAATTTTGGGAGTTCAAAAATTTGGATTGGTTGGCAATGTGGATACAGTCTGAAAAGCCCTTGAGTTTCAACTGTGGGATGATCATGACCAAGAGGAAGAGAAGCTGACTGTATTCAGGCAGGCCAGGATAGAAGAAGTCGAAGAATGAACCATCTAAGGAAAGAGTAAGACACAGTGCTGCATGAAACCTATGGAGGTAGCATGGCTGCAATCTTCTTTACCAAGGAAAATGGGGGAAGAAAGAGGGAAGGAGGGAGAAATCTTTGAGAGGATTCACTGAGGGATTAATTTTCATTGAATTCAGTAGCTACTGCTGTTTAAAGGTCTTCTTGTGTCTATGCAATATGCATGGGTGCATGTATGCATGGCGATTATTTCTTTCTTAATGCAAGCTGTTCTTGTCCACTCATGACTACAGACATATTTTTCTTCATGGGAGAATGTGACAGAAGTCATCCATTAATTCTCCCCTAACTGGTTGGACAGTAGGCAGCAGGCTTGTTTACAGAGATTTAGAGAGAAGTTAAAGGAATTCTACTGGAAGATCCCCTGAGGAATCAGACTACCTAGCATAAGAGCTACACAAATATGAAATGTGAGGAAGGGAAAGAAAAAACCATGATCCCAAGATCCACTGCAAGTGTTTCATTTAGTGGAAAACAACAGTACCAAACTGTGTATGATTTAGGCCCGTAACACAATAGTGAAAAGAAGGATTTTGGTTTGGTTCTTCCGTTACCCTAGAAGCTAACTTGGGAATTCAGGGATTTGAAGTCCACATGTCTTCAAGCTGCCAATGTTAAAATAACACTGGGTTATATAATTAATTCGTTAATTTCTTTAAAAAGTAATTCGCATTTTGAGTTTTCCTGGACTAAAGCCAAAAAGTAGGCAAAAAATATTTTTAATGCAATTTGTTATCTGGGTAATAGTATTCAAAATTTCTTTTTTTATTGTTGCAGGAATTGAGTATGGCCAATCTAGAGAAAAGAAGGACTAGGGCCAGTCTAGAGAAAAGAAGAACTAGGGGTGACATGATAGCAGTATTCATTTTCATTTCATTTTCATTTTATTAAATTTATACCCCGCCCTTCTCCCGTAGGACTCAGGGCGGCTTACAGCCAGTTAAAAACAATTTAATACAATACAATAGAAGTTTTAAAAAATCATTAAAAATAAATATATAATCGGCTGCTTCTACTAAAATTTGGCTAAAACCAATTTAAAATACCCCTAGGCCAGTCCTGCCCGCTGGAACAACCAG
>NW_015387751.1:360563-363926 GCF_001527695.2 Protobothrops mucrosquamatus | reverse complement strand
AGCCGCCCGAGAATCCTGTCCACATCCTCAGGAGCCACAGAGTCAAACTCCTCCCATATAACAGTCTCAAGACTTACTCCTGTCTCCTCCCCCTCTAGTATTTGAGGGGCTACCACAAAGAAGAGAGGGACAACCTATTTTCCAAAGCACCAGAAGGCAAGACAAGAACAATGGATGGAAACTAATCAAGGAGAGAAACAACCTGGAATTAAGGAGAGATTTTCTAACAGTGAGGAGAATTAACCGGTGGAATAGCTTGCCTTCAGAAGTTGTGGGTCCTTCATCACTGGAGGTTTTTAAGAAAAAACTGGACAGCCACCTCTCTGAAATGGTATAAGGTTTCCTGCTTCAGCAGAGGATTGGACTAGAAGATCTCCAAGGTCCCTTCCAGCTCTATTCTGATTGATTGACCTCCTAAGAGCCAATGTGGTGTAGTGGTTAAAGCACAAAGCTAGAAACCAGGTAACTGTGAATTCTAATTCTACCTTAGGCATGAAAGTTAACTGGGTGACTTTGGACCAGTCCCTTTCTTTCAGCTCCAAGAAGCAATCAATAGCAAGCCACTTCTGAAAAACCTTGGCAAGAAATCTACAGGGACTTCTCCAGGAATGTCCCAGGAGAAGACATAGGGAAAAACCTTGGCAAGAAATCTACAGGGACTTCTCCAGGAATGTCCCAGGAGAATGACTTGAAGACATAAACAAACAAACAAATTGTACAGTAATAGTTATATTTAGTAAATCACATGCGATATTTGCTTTATTTATTCACAGTGGTTTTTAAAAGAGTAATGATAATTTATAAAATACATTGTTATTTAAAAAAACCAAGGTTATCATATCAATATATATAAACCAAAAACATGCTTCTTTATGGAGATCAGACGCCAGAATAAGATATTACAGAATTACAGAAAGTCAGACAATTCTAAAGTGGGGCAATTTGTGTAGCCTTGGTAATATAGCTGAATGCAAGAGCTGGCTTTTCATGTTGAAAATGCTTGACCTCTGAAGTTAAGCATGCTTTTATTTATTATCAGTCATTGCATAGAAAAATGAACTAAATCAAAGTGTAGGCAATACTCACCCAGCTAGCTTAAGTTATTATAAGTGTAGGCTATAGAGCACTGAATGCTTGGTTACTAATATGATATCAGAGTTAGGTTTTCCTGAACATTCAGGTACAACAACCCAATACTAAACAGAAAGGGAATTACCCCAAAGTATGGTCAGCCTTCTGAAGCATATATAGATGTTTTGGCCTGTCTCTCTCTTGTCCCCATAGGTTACATTTATCTGAATGCCAACAACATTACATTGAGTTCATGAGTAAAGTTCTGGCATCATTTTAATTATTTAAAAATACATTTCATTATTTAAAAATACATTTCATTATTTAAAAATACATTTAAAATATATTTACTTGCTTCTCCTCCACCCCTCCTCATTTTTTTAAAAGTATATTGCCTGAAGAAAAGGTCCAGGGAACTTTTTTGTTGTTGTCATGTTTTGCTTGGTCCTAATAAAGGCTATGACCTAGCTATGGATTTGTAGTCCTCCTTGCAACCTCCAAATTGCTTTTTTTATGTCTCCTTTAAATGGCTCTCCAAGGCCCTAAGCAGAGGTCTGAAACACATTTGAAGGCTTCTCTGTTTATGGGGCCATTCAGCCCATCATTATATATTTTAACTATTGATGACTCTTTGAAGGTATCTGGACTATTACAAAAGACTATTACAAAAGTCGTTTTTGTGGATATATTAGGTACTTATTCTGGCACTCAGTTGACTACCTAGATACCTACCCCCAACTTTCCATAGGGCTAAGCCTTTTATTAAATAAACAGTCTTGTATCCTTGTATTGTATGGTATTGAGCTATCATATCTGGGCTATAAAATCCAGATAGGCAGTAGATGACAGCAAAAGGACACAGATCACTGCCAATTAGAGGTCTTCTGGTTTTTACAGTGCTGATACTGAATTGCTAGAATGTGAGAGTGAAGGGCAGGGAGGGCAGGACAAAACTGCTTTATTAATGAACAGATTTGCTGGAAAATATTGAGGTGTAGTTGCTAGGGGAACTAACTGATCAGCCAATTGTTTCTCAATAGGTGGCTATATGAAAGATTTTTCTGGATAAGAAGAATTTTAATACAAATCAATAAATGTTTCTATGTATTATCTGCTCACTAAACATTTTGTAGACAAGGTTTCAGTAAGGAAGGAACTGGTATCTGATATTATATATAAAGAATTCTAAGAGTACTATTTGTTGGACTACAGGGTCTTTTTCTTTATTCAATTGATAGATTTGTAAAGAAATGTATATATTACAAAACGGTAATCAATTGCTCTTTCCAGATGCCATATGTTCAAAAACATGGCATTCCTTTAAAGGCCAGAGTTAAAGAACTTCAAACACAAATGTGCCAGTCATGAATGACAGACAAAGGCACTGTTTTGAAACAGCTCAATGTCTATTTAACTGAAAGAGTAACGTTCATTAACTCCCTGGTTTTTCAGCAAATAGACTATAACCCTGCATGAAACAAAATAAGAAAATCCACCCATTACAGACACAGTGTAAGGACCCACCTCAGCTAACCACCCAAGTAAGCAGAACTCTTGAAACAGGCATTGTCTGTTTTTATTAGGGGTTTTATTAGGGAACTTTTATTAGGGGTTAGTGACAGTAGGGAAGTCAAGGTGAGAGCTGGGGAAAATCCCGTCTAAACGGTATAGTTAAACTAGCAATCTTCCTTCTCCCACCAAAGTCACAGTGTCCATTTAAAATCCAGCCAATCCACAGGTGACACAATATTTGGGTAACTGGCACAATTGGTGCACATCTTAAGGTCTTCTTCAGTTTTGTTTCTCCATAGCCGTCTCCCTGATAAGGGAGACACATTCTTTTCTCAAGTGGATAGAAGTGGGAGAGGAAAAGCAGAAAGTGAAAGTTATCCCAAGTGAAAGCAAATTCTCCCCCTCCCATCAGAATGGCAGACCCCAAATAAGAGCACATATGCAGGAAAAACAATAAGGATTTGGGCACCTGACATACAGAGGGGTATAGCGTTACACGACAAAAGAAAAAAGAAACACAATATTCCATTTTCCACCAAAACAGAGAAGACAATTTTAATTTGGACTATATTCTATTAATTGTCCATTGAGGTGCCAAAAGCCAAGTCAACCGGCAGGCGGGCTTCCCTGCCAAACATTAGCCGGTACGGGGAATACCCGGTGACGTCACTCCTTGTGCTGTTATAGGCGTGCACGACGGTGGAAATATATTGGGTCCAATGCCGCTTCTGCGTCTCAGTGAGAGTTCCCAACATGTCCAAGAGAGTGCGGTTAAATCTC
>NW_015387751.1:329833-358813 GCF_001527695.2 Protobothrops mucrosquamatus | reverse complement strand
AATACCCTTGATAATAAAATAAGCTTCCAGACCTTCTCTTCTCAACTCCAACAACAACCCCGGCCTTCTCCTTTCCTTTCCTTTTCTATCCTTCCTCCTTCCACTCACGCCAGCCACACCCAAAGCCAACTGCAGCTGTCCCAATCTTTTCCTTCCCAGTCAAGCTCCTGCGAGCACTCTCAGGCAGTCCCCGCTACATATATATGGCATATTGTTCTACTTTCCCCTTCCTATTGTTCTTCTACTGCAGTGATGCTCCTGCAAAAGTTAAGGCTGGTCTTATCCTAAAAGCATAAGAGTGAAAGGCTGCTTTATATTATTTATCGAGATCTGAAAGTGCTTCTTGATTCCTCAGCTGTCACTAGATTCATAAATGCTGACAAAAACCACTTTTACACAATATAATCTGAGGTCCCAGTGATTCCTTTTGAAACCAGTTGCACTTGGTAATGGGTAAGATCCACACTATCAAAGCGATTGCTTCTGTCACTGTGAATCTATCCAGTAATAAAGGTTACAACCAATGATCACCTTCTTTTACATTAAATATGTCATGCTGCCACAATAGAATAAATGCTATTGGATGTCCAGAATAAAATTCTAGTATTTCTTAACTACTGCTAATCCTAAATACAGTAGGAACTGAATAGCAAGAGAAAAGGCTTTTCAGTACTACCAATGCCCAAATTCATGCTTCACTAAACTAATAAAACATAATGTGAAGATGGAGAAAATTTATTACAAGACAGCCTCTTCTTAAATTTATTTTCTTTGCAATATTTAAAGAATCTGTAGCCAGGGAAGAGGGTGCTCTGAGAGACGTACCTTATAGCTGATGAAAGATTTCATGAAGGTTTTGAATGAATATTTTTGGAAATCATGCCTCTGGGAGAAGCAATTTTATGTAAACACAGCGTATGTGCTGGCAGAATGTCATATTAACATAATTTTATGCATTTAATTTCATAGAATATTTGCAAAAGAGAACAGAAGTAAAACTTCAAAGGTCATAAAATATGAGCATCAACCTCATGGAAAAGAGGATCAGGAAAAGGACATATATCTTTTGATAGAAAGTGTCAAAGGTTTCTAGCAGCACATGATGAAATTAATTAGATGAGCACAGACTAGTCAGAGTAAGTCTAGGAATGTTGAACCTATCCACTACTTTTCCAGAATAACTTCCAGAATCTGCATTCAGAACCCATCCTTTCCCGCCCTTAAACATATACTTTTGTTAGCACTTTTTCCTCCACTAGGAAACAAGGTATTACTGGAATCAGCACTCGCCATTTATCTCCTTTCTTTCTCATTTATTTCCTGATAGATAAATGATAGCTAGCTAGCTAGATAGATAGCTAGCTAGCTAGCTAGCTAGCTAGATAGATAGAAAGATAGATAGATAGATAGATAGATAGATAGATAGATAGATAGATAGATAGATAGATAGATAGATAGATAGATAGATAGATAGATAACCTTTATTGTCATTTTTTTTACTGTGGACACAATGGCACACATTAAAAATGAATTTTAGTTGCTCTCAAAGTGTACACATACATAACACACATTTAAACATGCTATAAACAACATATGTATAGACCTACACTCTTACATATAAGTAACATATAAATATTAATCACTGTCCAACTTGAATACATAATGCAAGGAGGAAGCTTTAGAGTTCACAAGGTTAATATTGTATGGAACAAAACTATGGCTGAATCTGGATGTTCTGCTTCAGATACCACGAAGACTTCTCCCAGAACGTAACAAGGAAAACAGGTTGTGAAGAGGATTTGTAGTGTACCAGACAATCTTGCAGACCCTGCTCAAGCAACGCTTATATGCTCTGTCCTGGATGGAAGGGAGGGAACTGACAATAATCTTTTCAGACATCCTCATCACTCTCTGCACCGCCTTCCTATCTGAAGCAGTGATGCTTCCAAACCAGACTGTGATGCTGTATGACAGGATGCTCTCAAACGTCCCTCTGTAGAAAGTGGTAAGGACAGGGGAAGGAAGATGAGCTTTTCTCATACCACACAGAAAATGCAGGCGCTGCTGTGCCCGCTTCACCAGGCTGTTGAGTGACCAAGCCAGCCTACTTGTTAGCTGCACACCCAGGAATTTGATGCTGGTAACCATCTCCACAGGTGAATCATTAATGCACAGAGGAGCGTGACTGTGCCTGCCTTTTCTGAAATCGACAATGATCTCTTTGGTTTTTCCAATGTTTAAAAACAGGCTGTTTTCCTTACACCCGTTCACCAAACACTCAACCTCCTTACAGTAAGCATCTTCATTGTCATCTTGAATAAGGCCCACTACTGTTGTATCATCTGCAAACTTCACAATATAGTTGGTGGCAAACCTAGCACAACAATCATGGGTCAACAGGGTGAACAGCAGCAAACTTAGGACGCAGTCCTGAGGAGAACCTGTGCTCAAGAAAATGGTATTAGAAATATTTGTTCCAGCTTGCACATACTGGGGCCTGTTAGTAAGAAAATCAAGAATCCAGTTACACAAAGGAGTGTTTATGCCTAAAAAGCCCAGTTTGTCTACTAGATGCTGGGGGATGATTGTGTTAAATGCTGAACTAAAGTTGACAAACAACAATCACACATGAGTATTTCTTTCCTCTAAGTGCTCCAAGCTCAGATGGAGAACAGAAGAAATAGCATCCTCTGTAAAGCGATTTGGTTGGTAAGCAAACTAACGTGGGTCAAGTGCTGGTGGGAGGCTAGATACAATAATGTCCTTTATCAGCTTCTCAAAGCATTTCATAATGATGGATGTCGGTGCAACCGGAAGGTAATCATTGAGGCCTGTAATTGTGGACTTTTTTAGCACCGGCAAAATGATGTCCATCTTAAAACATGATGGGACCACTGCCTGCTGCAATGAGAGATTGAAAATATCTGTAAGAACACAAGCCAGCTCATCAGCACATTCTCTAAGAACCTGCCCAGGGATATTATCTGGGCCAGCTGCCTTCCGAATGTTAACTTTCCGCAGTGTTTTCCGGACAGAGGTGACATCAAAGCTAAGCACTTGCTTGTCAGCATGGGGTACAGCCTTCCTAGCAGGAGTGCTATTTGATGCCTCAAAACTTCCCAAAAAATGTATTCAGCTTGTTTAGGAAGTCTGTGTCGTCCTTGCACCTTGATGGAGCCACCTTATAATGTGTAATGGCCTGGATTCCTTGCCACATGCACCTGGTGTTTGTTGGGTCCTGAAAAAAATTCTGAATTTTCTGGCAATGGGCTTGCTTTGCATCTTTTATGGCATTTTTCAAATTAGCTCTGGCTGTTCTAAGTGCCAGCATATCACCAGATTTAGAAGTCACATTCTGTGCTTTCAGCATCTTACGGACTTCATAAGTCAGCCACGGTTTATCATTCGCCCTCTCAACAATGCTTTAAGGACACAGACATCCTCTATGCACTTTTGAATATATGCAGACACAGTCATGGCATACTCCTCAACATTTATATGTTGGTTATCAGTTGCTGCTTCTTTAAACCTGCCCCAATCCATGCACTCAAAGCAGTCTTGTAATGCTTCTATAGCTTCCTCTGCCCAAACCCTCACCTGCTTTACTGTAGGTTTCACTCTGAGTAGTAAAGGTTTATATGCTGGAATAAGCAGCACTGAGAGATGGTCAGAGGGGCCCAGGTGAGGGTGGGAGATAGCTTTGAATGCATTCTTGATGTTGGAATAAGCAAGATCCAGTGTATTGTCCCCTCTGATTGCAAAATCCACATATTGATGGAAATGGGGAAGAGTAGCTTTCAAATCAACTTGATTAAAGTTCCCCACTACAATAAATGCACCCTCTGAGTAAGTAGTTATGCTATTAATTCTCTTAAATTACATGCCTAGTACATGCAATTTGACAATTAGATAATATAAATTGATTCTCTGTGTCCTTATCATTAAAAGACTGTTATTGCACAATTGGAAAGATAAATTAAAACATTAAATAACAACAATAATCTAGATATTATGTATCTAGGTTAAGTGGAATTGTGCTTTTTTCCTCTCTCTCTGATATGATATGCATGGTATCTTTGATATAACTTTGATTTCCAATACAAAATTGATATGGTATCCTAGAGCTAAAAGCGTGTGATACAACAGAATAGAAGCCCCAAGAAGATTATAGGTCTGGTCAAACCTGGATGAAAGAATCTGTACAGCAATGTTGGGTGTAACTAATAAATAATATGCCTTAAAATATGCTCTGAAAAGTAATCAACTTTATCATGTTTGTATCTTATTTTGCTAAAATATGGTGGAGATAAATACCCATTTATCTCCACCATATTTCTCTAAAAGTGCAGCCTTCCAATGCCTCTATATACCAAGGTGTGAAAATAATGCTTATTTAACAAAAAGGAAACATGTTTCTGTGGGAGTGAGTTATCAGCAGACCAAAATTAAGCACAGAGATTTCTGGGAAAATAAATCCTAAGGGAATAATTCTTAAAACAGTTTGGTGAACGTGTTTCTGATATTTCGCACAACACTGTTTTCACTTTCCAATTCCTCCATAGCAGCTTTTAAAAATGATGTATAATTATTTTCATAGCTGCCAGCCTACAATCATAAGGAACATGTTGAGATTGCCACATGCCAATCAGTGCTCCCTTCAACTGATCAGTAAGAGAGCATCAGCAGTATTCAGTTACTTCCCCATCCATTGATCTTTGAATTTTCATAATCTAGACCTCAGAATCAAATCAAAAGCAGCTTTAAAACCCTCATAGTCTCTGTAAACCTCTGCCCCCAGTCTGAAGGTATGCTTTTCAATTAGAGATTGCAAAATTAAAATTTCTTTGACTACCCTCTCTTAAATCCTGGGACAGGTAAAAAGAAAAATGGAATGGGCATTCTGGTGCAGCATAAAGCAAATAAAGTAGAATGCTAAACAAGACTTTCCCATACTCAAACTTATTTTTTTTAGGTCTCTTATCTGATGAACTAACCAAAAGAGTAGCCTCTTTTTTGGGGGGTGGGGGTGGATGGGGGATATAGACTGAGTTTTCAGTTTGGCAGGTTATGAAACTGATTAATCTCATAATTACATGGAAAGCAGTGATAAGAATATAAAGCATTATTTGCAGTTGTAATAGTAAGATAATTATTAACAGTGATGCCAATGAATGCAGGGTTTCCAATATTTATAATATTGATTATGTATGCAGTGCTGGCACACAGTTAAATTGTATAAGTTTTTAACAAACATGTTCTGTAGATGTAGTGAAGAATGAAATCACTGGTCAATTTTTTTTTCCTGCAACCAGCAGTTAATAACAACAGCAATTTTCTAATCAGTATGCACGGCAGTAGCAAAACACTGTATCTGATATACTTCAAATACTGAAGCAATGCTGATAACCTGATCTTTTTTTCTCCGTAGAATTGATTTCCACACATTATAGAACTATATCTGCTCTGATTTAGTAAATCTTATCATGATTTGGTAGATCTATTTAATTAACTCCCTACTACAGATCTATATCTGTTACCATCCCTTAGGTTTATAGCTAATGGGACCATGGAACGATGAATTCTAGATCTTAGCAAGAGAACTCTTCAGGAAGGCATGCTGGATGTACATGGTACAAATGAAGAAGTTCACATACTTTAACCTTTTGAACATGGACTTATTTACTGCCCAAGATACTTCATGGGCAAGTTAAAGACCTTTTTGAATGGGATACAATGAATATAAGAGAGCCAGATTCATGCAAGTGGTCAAGCCACAAGGCTAAAAACCAGCAGACTATAAGTTCTAGGTTTGCTTTAGCCATGAAACACCTGGGTAACTTTGGGCCAGTCACTTTCTTTCTGAATTCCTGGATGTATTTTATTTTAACTTGTCTACATATAGAGGGGAAAAAAGTACTTTAATAAAACTTGTTTCAATGAAGTTTACATAGAACCTATGCCATTACTAAAATTCCTTGTGCCTTGCTGAGCTAATCTTTATTACAGGAGGAAAATTGCCAAATATAATATGGATGCCTATAAAATTATATTGATATTACTCAACTGCTGAAAATGTTTTACTGCAAATTTGCAAAGCTGAATACACAAATAAAGCCATCTGTAAAAAAATACAAACTGTAATAAAACATTGCCTTATTATGCCTTTTTTCTTGTATCTGCATTGCTCTGTAAGCTAGTTTATTCTAATTGCAAACCCCATTTTTATGTATGATTGATGGAATTACTATAATATCCAAGAATATACCTGTCTCTCGTAAATATACCTGCTATAAAAATTACAATCATATTCTGTCTCTGATTTGTTCCATTTGTTTTGGGGAAAAATATATTAGTGGATAACTTACAATATTCAAATCTTCTGGGACTTTCTATCTAAGTTATCAGTTACTTTACTACTTCAACAAGCTAACCATCATTTTCTTGATTTAGTTTTTTCCAAATCCATGACACAAATCATTTCTAAAAAATATCCACCCCTACTGCCTTCCAGCTCCCAAAATAAATTGGCTCAGCAACTATTTTTGAAGGCAAGGAAGAAAAAAAGACATTTTATCCTTGCCATTTAGGTTATACAGAAAGAAATAAAATCTCCTTCTGGCCAGAAATAATTCAAAGCTTCTCTGTGGAGTTGGGTTTATATGTTTTTTAACAGTTACATAAGAGAAAAAAATATGTATATGTGTGCAACTCTGGCAGATTTTGAATCAAATGTAAAACCAGCTTCCCAATAAACACCTCTAACTGTAGAGTAGGTGATAAACCACACTTCTAGATGTTTTTCTGAGACAACCTTTTCTGATCCAGAAAGTTTTGATTCTGCGGAATAACTTGTAACTCGACAGGAAGTATGAAAATATTCTCACTTTGATTTCTGTATTTGGGGAACAAAAATATTCAGATTGAACCAGTTGTGGAGACTTCTTAGCTATAGAATGCCTTCTGTTAGCTCTATTATATCTTTCTATTTGTCATAAGAATTAATACTGCTAATTCTAACACAAATGCTTAATACAGCATTTTTTTCAAAAGTAAAAATGCATTTATCTCTTGCATGGTAACATTTAGCAGCTTCTCTAATTAAAATAAAACAAAATTTGAAAGTTTAACTAATATGATCTGGTGTTCTTGTTTAATTTCATGATGTTCTGCTATATTTGCACTAATATTTTAATTTGGAAAATACTCTCAGATACTTCACCAATTTCAAATCTGTTTCAGTTCAGAATTTGCACATCAAGAGTAAGGTTTGTTCACTTTTAATTGACCAATAGAAAGCATGGATTGATCTTCCTTAAGCTGTTATGGTTTATTAACTGTTATAAAATTATTGTAAAGGGATGTGAAATTTGATGTGAAAAAGGCATGAAAACTTTATTTCTGAAAATGCTCTCCAACTGTGATAGTTATTGTGTCTTTCCCATCTTATAACCCCCATCCCCATTGGTAACTGTGCCAGTCTGATGTTCTGGGATCATCTGAATATTATATAATTTGATAATAGAATGTAATAAAATATAATCTCAATATATTTAAGGATTATGAAGTTGAAAAATTCAAACTAGGCCAACCAACAACTTGCAAAGGGAATGCTCTGGTTTTCAAAATTGGATCTGGTTTCTCTATTCATTTCAGGGACTGAGTACACATCTGGAACACTGAAACACACATTATTCCATTGAAATGTTTTGAGGTTACTTAATTAAGATGAAAATGTATTTTTCCCATGTGTCTTTCAGCTAATGTATTGTTAATGACATCAGTCAGATGTTCTTAGTGATTTGAGTTCTACCGCTAATAAAGTGTAATTTAACATTTTAAAATATTTAAATCAAAACAGATTTTGATGTTATTATTAACATCATCAGATATGTTCTTTAAAATTATTTATCAAAATGTAAAAATTATTTCAAAAAATCTTTGCATAGCAACTGAGCAATTGATAACAGTGAATGGCAAATAGACATAATTGATTGATTGACAGACAATACCATCAAGTCAGTGTAGACTCCTAACATCCACACAGATAGATTTTCTTCATGATTATCTGATCTTAACTGGTCTTTCAGGTCTTCCTACAGTTCAGTCATTGTCACTGCAACTGACTCCATTCACCTTTCCTTCTATCTTTTCAGTATTATAGACATCTTCAGAGAGTTAGGTCTTTGCATAATTTGTCTGAATTAAGATAGTCTGGTCATTTGTGACCTGGGTGAAAAATCTGGGTTGATTTATTTGAACATCCATATGTTTGCTTTCTTGGCTGTCCACAGAACTCTCAGGATTCTTATCCAACACTAAAGTTCAAAAGTGTCAATTCTGTTTTATTCTACTATTTCAAAGCCCAATTTTCACTTCCATAGAGTGTTACAGAGAGTACCACGGTTTATGTGATTTTTTTGCCTCTTTGTAGATATAGACTTATTATGCATTTGAATATCTTTTGCAAGGGCTGTTCTATCAAGTGCTAGGTCTGTAATATATTTCTTGACTATTTGTTCCTTTACTATTGATGGTTGATCATAAAATACATGTTATCCACCAGTTTAATATCTTCATTATCATTTCTAAAGCTTGCTGTGCTACCTATTGCAATAATACATTATCTTAAAAGTGTTAGAAGGTTTCGTGGCTTATTTAATTAGTATGGAAAATGCTTTTCACTCTATCTTTGAAGCAATATTAAGCAGACTGTGGATTCTGTTTAGCAGTTATGTTTTTCTTCTAACAGAAAACCATTTAACCACTTTCTAGAAGCAAGTTCTAAATTAAATAAAAGGTGTAATGATAATTATTATTATTACCAACAACTTCATCATTATTTTCTGTTTAAAATTATTTCTGAAGTGATGTATATATTAAAACATTCTATCACATGCCAAAACTGAGTAGTAGAATTGAATGAATTGCATTTTATAATTAAGAATTGTTCCTAAAATGTTATTTAACAATATTCCTTAATATAAGTATTTTGTGCTTGTAAATTAATAGTATTCTTCATCTTGCTTTTCAGATATAAACCTCTTTATTAGTCATAGAGCAGCTTTTGCAAGTAAATTTTACATAGTTTGGAACAGGAAAATAATTACAGGGCTCTACAATTTATTTAGGCGTAAACTGCATTATTTTCTAAAGAATACAGTTATTTTATTAAAGAATATGAAATGGTTCTTAAATCTATTAGTATATGTACTTTAGAACTGTTGAAACTTCTCCACTAACAAGACAGGAAATTTAACAACAAGCACTTATTAGTAACTGTATTGTCTTTTACAGAACCATGATTTCAGCACAAAGTTACCACAATTAAATTTTCAACAAGTTGAGGACTGCTGCTCATTTATAAAAACTCATTAATTTCTTCATGGGTCCTGCATAATGTAGATAAATCTCAATATGGTAAAGGCTGAGCAAAGACTCTGTACTATTTCATATATGGAGAGATAACAAAGGATTTTTATTACCTGCACAATTGTTAACATGTATATGCACAGACTCAGATTCATTACTCTGTAGTCCTGTTACAAGACGGATTGTTAATGAATATTTTTTCAGACACCAACAGGACTTTTTAAAGACTAATTGTGAACTATTCAGTAAATCAGAATTTTCCTTTTCCTTCTGATAATATATTTACTAAGGTCCTATTTGTTGATGGAAAAGCCACCAGTTCAGTTGCTTCTTTTTTTCCTTGTTTAATATTTAATTTTCTTTCCTTGTGATTATGCTTTAAAAACAGGTGAAACACATGTTTACACCAGGCTGCTGCAGCTGTCTAGAAAGTGCTTCAAATGAAAACAAGAGAAATATCATCAAACATTTATCTTTCTGAAAAATATCAAGTGGAGCTTATTGACTTCCTTGCCCTGAACAGAACATTATGACATTTCCCATAATTTCTGGCTATCCCAATTCTTAAATCATTCTGAAAACTGAAATATTTGTGAAGAAATATTTAAGCATTTCTCATTTTACACATTTTTACTTTGAGGTCAAGGAAGTCTTCTGAAGTGGTCTTATAATGTCTTGTTCAAAATAGAAGGACCACCCTTTGTCAAAGAACATGTCAAAATCTCTTGAACTTAAGAACATAGGAAGCTAGTTTATACTAAGTCCATCAGCCCACCTTCCAAATTATTTTCAGTACTTGGTCATAGTAGCAATTAGGTGTTTATTTAGGGGCTTTTACAGCTTTATCTGGAGAAATCAAAGTTTTAACTTTGTATCTTCTGCATGTAAATAGTATTCAACAATGTACATTCAGATTTCCCAAAGATCAATCTTTGGGTTTTATTTTTTAGTGAAATTATTTCAATTATTTTGTTCTATATCTGGGATTCCAAGATAAGTCTCCTATCCAGGCATTATCCAAGGCTAGACCCATTTTCTCTGCATCTCACTCTACAATAATTTGTGAAATCTCACAGATACAGGCATTGACAGTCAAATTTGGCAGGGAAAATGGTTTGGTTTTCAGGTAGAATTCAATCGAACTAGAAACTAATTAAACATTGACAAGACCAAATCTGAATTATTCTTTTCAACTGATTTATTTTTATTACAAATACAGTAAATAATTGATTGTATCTCTCTCAAACATCTATAGTATGGTTCTATCCAGTGGTTCTTAACCTTTTTAATGCTGCGACCCCAACCAGTCGTAAGTCGAGGACTAAACCGGTCGTAAGTCGAGGACTAAACTGGTCGTAAGTCGAGGACTACCCAACCGGTCGTAAGTCGAGGACTTTCCCTGCCTGGAGCGCCGTGCATGCATGATTCCGCCCCCTGCGCCGGCCGAGGCGTAGCTGGCAAGCGGCAGAGACGGAGCAGGCCGACCACCAGCTGGCCCAGCCCAAGGGAGGTAAGGCACCCGCCGGAAAAGGGAAAAAAATGGTGGACAAAAAAAATGGCGGACAGCCTTGCTTGGCCACCCCCATGAAATGGTCGATCGACCCCAAATGGGGTCCCGACCCACAGGTTGAGAACCACTGGTATAATCAGACCTAATAAAAGAGGAAACTGATGAAAACGGTCTTGAATTCATTTGGGTCAATATAAAAGGGGACAAAATGACATTGCCATAGGTGTATACTATAGCCCATCCAACCAAACAGGGGAAATAGATGGACTTTTTGCTAATCAGTTAACTAAGGTATGTAGGAAGCACATCACAATAGTAATGGGGGACTGTCAGGACCTACCACAGCTAAGCCACCCAAGAAAGCAGAACTCTTGAAACAGGCATTATCTCAAAAGGAACTTTTATTAGGGGCTAATGACAGTAGGGAATCAAGGCAGAATCTGAGAGAAAAAACGGCGAAGCAATATATTAAAAGCAACATTCAATACTCCTCCCCCCAAAGTCTCAGTGTTCATTTGAATCCCAGCAAATCCACAGGTGGCGTCATGTTTTTGTAATTGGTCTTTTCAGCAGGCTCCTCAAGGTCTTTCTCACTTTCGATTTCTTCTGGCTCCAAGCGCAAATCATCTCTCAGATAAGGGAAAGATATTCCATCCCTTGGAGGGAAGGGCATCCTGCAGACAGTGTGAAGCAATCCCAAAAGCTCCCCCCTCCCAACAGAATGGCAGGCCACAAAGAAAGGCTACAGAAAGGGAAAAATAGGCATAGGGTTAAAATACATTTCTCTGGGGACTTGACATCAACTGGGAGACAAACTCTGCACCAAGTGGAAGATCAGATTTCTGACAAACCTAGCAGACAACTTTGTCTCCCAAAAAGTAGAGAAGGGAACTAGGGGATCAGCCATATTGGACCTAATTCTCACTAACAGAGATGAAATGATAGAAGGTGTTGAAGCCACAGGAACTTTGGGGGGGGAGTGATCATGCAATATTGGAATTCAATGTTATGCAAGCACAAGCAATAGAAGAAAGTCAAACTAGAGTCTTGGACTTTAAGAGAGCTAATTTCAATAAACTTAGAGAGAGATTGGGAATGATTCCATGGATGAGAATCCTTAAGAGGGAAACAACTGAAGAAGCTTGGGAAATTTTGAAAAGTGTGAGTAAATGAAAGAGTGAGGGAGGGGCTTTTGCGAGCAAAGTGTGAGTGAATGAGAGCAAGCGACGGGCTTTTAGGAGCAAAGTGTGACTGAATGAAGAGAGAGAGAGGCTTTTGCAAGCAAAATGTGAGTGAATGAGAGAGAGAAAGAGAGAAGTTTTTGCAAGCAAAATGTGAGTGAATGAGAATGAGCGAGGGGCTTTTGGGAGCACAGTGTGAGTGAAAGAAAGTGAGAGAGAGGCTTTTGCAAGCAAAGGATGAGCAAAAAAGGGAAAAGTGAGGGAGAGAAGGGAAAAAGAAAAGAAAAGGCATTGACTTCTGACTTCCATTGTTTCAGTAGGATGGAAGCATTAACACTGAACCTCAAGTTTTTATTTTTCCATAATATTATAAACGAGCCATTTCTATAACAACAAATGAATCTAACAAATAAAGCCCAAAATCCCCTCCTGGTGGTACTCGAATATTGTCATGACTTAAAAATGGTATAATCTGTGAAAAGGTTGAAAAGCCCTGTCCCTTTTGCTTGTCAATTTATCAATCGAGTTGCTCTCTAGAGGAGCAGGTCAAAATTCTGACAATGGAAATCAGAGCATGCACAAACACATAACCTTTCCTAAAAACACAATGCATACACAATACACATCTCTATGTAACCACATACTTCTCATAAGCTATTGAAAAGTGATTTATTTTTCCTTTTTGCTGCAATTAGAAGCAAAAACAGAGTAGTTATGTATTCTATCTAGAATACATACCTCATGAAGCTTTCATTCCTTTCCCTTGGGTAAGAAAGCAAATCAGATTTAATTTTTGCTGCCTCAAATAAAGGAGTTCTACTTTTGCAGAGAGGAAACTAAGAACTACAATATTTGGATGCTGAGGAAGATGCAAGACCATGGCTTAGGGTTTCTTTCTAATAAAGGATTTCCATTGCTCCATTTTTCTTGTTAATTACAGCAATTTTGCTTTTTCCCTTATTCTCTCTTTTCCTCCACTTCTGCCTTTCACACACCTTTGCTATCCACTGTATTCTCAGGAATCTTCAAACACCAAAGTTTAAAAGTGTCAACACTCTTTCTATTTTGCTTCTTCAAAGCTTAACTTTCACTTAATAGAATAGAATAGAATAGAATAGAATAGAATAGAATAGAATAGAATAGAATAGAATAGAATAGAAGCTGGAAGGGACCTTGTAGGTCTTCTAGTCCAGCTCCCTGTTCAAGCTGTCTGAGAAAGGTGAATGTCTAGTTTCTTTTTGAAAATCTCCAGTGATGGAGCACCCATGATTTCTGAGGATAAGCTGTTCCACTGGTTGATTGTCCTCACTGTCAAGAAGTTTCTCATTAATTCCAGGTTGCTTCTCTCTTTGGTCAGTTTCCAACCGTTGTTTCTCATCCTTCCATCTGGTGCTTTGGTGAACAACCTGCCCCCCTCTTCCTTGTGGCAGCCCCTCAGATACTGGAACACTGCTATCATATCTCCCCTATTTCTTCTTTTCTTTAGACCAGCCAAACCCAACTCCCGTAGCTATTCTTCGTATGTTTTAGTCTCCAAAGGCCTTGTACAGTGTTACAGGGAATAGCATAGCTTATACTAGTGGTTCTCAATCTGTGGTCCGCAGACCCCTGGGGAGCTGCAATGTCATTACAGGAGTTCCATGAAGGCTTGAAAAAAATGTTATCATTTAAATCTTGGGTTAAGTCTTGGTGGTCCATGGCCATGGTCGGTGGCCACAAAAGGTATTTAAAGGGTTTCTGTGGTAAAGAAAAGGTTGAGAACACTGGCATACACAATTATATTCTTTGCAGCTATAGACACAACACAGTATACAAATACCTTTTCAAGGCCTTCATGCTGCTCTACCAAGTGCTACTTGGCAGCATATTTCTTGACTGCTTGTCCCCTTTAAAGTTGATTCTAAAAGGCAGGAGCTATCCACCACTTCAGTTGCCAGTTCTAGTGTTGGTTGTTCTATCTGTTTTCATTAAATTGGTCTTCTTTACATTTAATTTTTGGCCTATTTTTTCACGGATCTCCCTAACTTTTATTATCAGAGCTTACAGATCATTTGGATTTTTTACTGCCAGCATTGTGCAGGTTATTGATCTCCAATTTTAAAACCATGTTTGTCTCATTCCATTCCATCGTCTCTTAATACATATTCAACATATACATTGAATAAATAAGGGAAGAGTATACAGCCTTGTCTCAGTCCTTTGGTAACCTGGAGACTTAGAATAGGAGAGCATTAACTATTTCTAACTGAATCTCCTTTCTAGGGAGAATTGATGTGGGGTGGGAGGAGAGGGAAGTAACATGACATTTGTCATAAATCACCATACAAAGAACACAAACTGTGTAACTTTGTAACTACATAAACATTTAATTACATAATTCATGTCATTTGTATAATGGCATCATGATGTATGCAATGTCACTGTGAGTGCTTCCAGACATGGATGCTTCTTTCAAATATGTTTTTCTTTTTAAAAAAGCTCTGTTCAGGAATCCCAGGTTGTCTGCTACACAGGAACAGGA
Organism: Protobothrops mucrosquamatus; assembly: GCF_001527695.2. Taxonomy (NCBI): domain Eukaryota; kingdom Metazoa; phylum Chordata; class Lepidosauria; order Squamata; family Viperidae; genus Protobothrops; species Protobothrops mucrosquamatus. The sequence goes on along the minus strand of NW_015387751.1, from coordinate 344,232 downwards.
GACAAATATTCACTTTACATTTTAATGGTATTGTAATGAGAACTCACCCAATTTACATTTCCCCAAACTATTCATGATCTGCACTGCATGGGAAAATACTGGAACATGCAGAGTTCATCAGCTAATATATGTATTAAATTTTGCCATGAAGTTTGCAGCGCAAAATATGTACAGACTTAAAACTGAATATTTAAGCATTACAGTTAGTATTCTTAGAAATGTTAATGTAATCCTCCTGTGATCAGGAAACAAGCAAGCTACTATTACTGATGTCAGGATATTGTTTTTCTCTTTATGTAAGATGTTAGTAAACCTAAATCTGGTAAATTAAAGAGAAAAATGATGTTCACTGGGCTGAAAGTGACCTTGGAGGTCTTCTGGTTCAACATCCTTGACTATGTCTATTCAGACTTAGTTTAAAAACTTCCAGTGATGGGATCACTCCCAACTCCAGGAAGTAGGCTGTTCCATTGCTTAACAGTTTTCTTCCTTATTTCAAGAAATTCTTCTTTATTTTAAGTGTGAATCTCCTTTTCATAAATCTTCTACCTTCTGGTGTTATCCTACCCTCAAGTACTGTGGAGAATAAAACTATATATTCTTTCCCGTGACAGACTTTTGACAGTCTTTTTTCTCCGCTTAGCCTTTTGGGACAGCCGGAACTTCACGTACTGATTGTAAGCATACTCATGCAGTGCCACCATAACTTTGAATAGTCACTGAATGAGTTAACCAAAGACTTCTTCTACTATAGTAATAGACCTTTATGGTTATGCAGAACGTAACTTTTGTTTTTTGCTGTTCTTTAAGCAGCCTTCCATAATATAAATATAATATCCAAATATATTGAATTTTAGTTTGTGTTATTCCTGTTAGTGTTTTTGTTGGATGATGGAATACATACTCCAATGCATCTGGAGAACAAAGATTACCTAATTTGGAATTATTGTATTCAATACAATAATTGTTTTGCAGTGCTAGGGAAAGGATTAGAGCTAAATAGATTTTATTGCAAAATATGTATGAAATACAAGGAAACTGTTCCATTTCACAGTGAGCAAGCTGAAGCGTTAGGAAAAACTTTGGCAGGTAGTTATCTGTCCAGATTTCTGGATGTTCTTCTTGCTCAAAATCTGGGATGAGCTTGTTCCTTTGTCTCAATAATTAATGTGTCAGCATCCATTTATTTAGTTGCTGTTCAATTGTTATCCACCTTTTTTTTTTACAGAAGCTTATGATGGCATATTTGGTTCTCTCCTTGGCTATTTGCCAAATCTGTGGCAAATAGCCCCAATAAGAGATCAGTTGAACTAGAAGGCAGCAATTGGCCCTTAAGTAAAGTATATTTGACATTATGCTGATTTTTAGGAAAATGATCTTGGTTTTAGCCACTCTACTGTCTTAAGTGTTTCACAACTTCGATTTCATATCAGATATCTGTCCTGGATATTTCACATCTTGAAGAGAAAATATTTTGATGGTAGAGCATGATAGCATGATGTTTGTAGGAAGTAAATGTAGAAAGCTACTCAGTTCAAGGTCAGACTGACTAGTCTACTTAGTTAAGTATCCTCTATTGACCAGAAATTCTTCTTCTATCCCAATCCTACCTGCAGAGATCAGGGACTGAAAGTGAGGCTTCTGTACATTTGCTGCACCTGTTCTCTTATCCTCTAGTCAATTTGACATTTTGGCTACATCAAATGATTTTTAAAGCTCTCCTTACAGTGAATTGTTTCAATTTATACCCATCCTTTTTTTCTCCCCAATACACAGACCAAGAGCTAGCAGGTGTCTCCACTTGTTTCTGTTCACACACTGCATAATACCGAGCCTACTGCGGTGCCATAAGATTTGTGTTATTTTCCTTTGTTCAGTTTGCTGTTTCAAAGGTTGCTCAGGGCTGGTTTCACATTGCACAGCAGGTTTCCAGAAGAAAGCAAGAGCATCTTGACTTTCTGCACAACATTAAAGTAACTAGAATATGGTATTAACATTCAATTAACCCTTACTTTCTATGAGGCAGCTGCCAAGTGACTGCACAGATTCTTTTAACATGATTTAAAGAGTTAAAGTTTTAAAAATGCTTGCTTTCATACAATGACAATTAGCTGGATTAATTAGAATGTTTCATCTTTCTGTTCCTTTCAAACCAAACCATGCTGACACTGTTACCATTTTCACCATGAAATACCCCTGCAGACAATAAGTTGAATCCTTTTCCAATCATATACAGTAAGTTATATTCTACATAGTTGCTTGCTTAGTGTATTTTAAAAAAAACAAGCAAAAACAATTGTTCATATTTTTCTTTTATTGACACTTAGAAAAAGGAGATCTGAATATTTACATAAAATACAGCTAATTCAATATACAAAGATCCTTACTGCATTATAGTATTTCCAAATATATATGGCACAGGGTTTGGAATAATCATCATAATAATCAATATCGAGAGTCACCTCATTATGTTGCTGCTTGAGATAGTGCATGCTGTAAGGTAGATTGGGACTTTTCAATTAGTTAGTATTAGACAACTGAAATATTTCCTTATATAAACAAAAAAAACAGAATGATCATGGGCAGGCAAAAAAGCAATTGGAGAGGAAATGACTTCTAACCTTCTGCCAACTTATCCCAGTTTCCTTATGGGAAGCTGGCAAGAACATCAGAACTCTTCCTTCCTTCCTTCCTTCCTTCCTTCCTTCCTTCCTTCCTTCCTTCCTTCCTTCCTTCCTTCCTTCCTCCCTCCCTCCCTCCCTCCCTCCCTCCCTCCCTCCCTCACTCACTCACTCACTCACTCACTCACTCACTCCAGGGGTGGGATTCAGCTGGTTCGCACCACTTTGGCAGAACCAAAATTTTTAGTTGCCCAGGTCCAGAATGGACTTCTGGGAACGGCATCCACACAGAGAACCGGTTGTTCACATATTTGAATCCTACCACTGCCTCCCTCCCTCCCTTATTTTTCCTTCTTTCTTCCCTCCTTCCCTCTTCTTCCATCCTTCCTGCCTTTCCCTCCCTTCCTTTCTCTCTCCCCCTCCCTTTCCCCTTCCCTGTTTTTAAACATTTTAACAATTGTAAACCATCCAGAGATGTTGGGAATTAACTATGTATAAATTTAATAAATTATTACCAATAATACATCCGTAAATCAATCTGACTTACTGGGGCATTGGATAGACCACAAAACACAAATATTTTTGTCTTGAATATTTCACTATTGCTGCCTCTCTAACACTTCCTTTCCCTGTCTAAATACAGTACTAGTCACCAAAGTAAAAAGCTAATGTAGGGAGAAGTTGAAGCTGGAAACATTATTACTATCAACGAGGCAAATATATTGGCTGCTGTGATGGAAGATCAGACTGTAAAGGGCAATTTTCAGACTTTAAGTGAGCTGTAATCACTTATTAAATATAACTATATCCATGTGCACACAGGTAAAGGATAAAATACTATTATTTTAATTATTTGATTCAATCCCCACTTTCCTGCTCTGGCAAACACAATTATAAACACATCAGTGATAATTATATCAAACAGAAAACTAACAGGGGCTTATTGAAATAACATGGAAAAGTGACTCATATTGCCAGTGTAGCGGGACTAGCCAAAAGGCTTTGCAGGAACTTGGCCGGAGGGAGGAAAGGGCGAGGCTCGAGCAGCTGCGGCCAGTTTGGGCACGGTGGGCGTGGATCACGCGGAAGGAAAGAAAGGGGAAAAAAGAAAGGGGTGGGGTGGGGTGGTTGTTGTTGCTGGGGGGAGACCAGGTGAAGCAAAAGAGGAGGCAGGGGTTTGGGGTTTTATGTGTTCCTTTTCCTCTGAAACAGAGAGAGAGGGAGAGAGAGCGAGTGGAGTGGAGTTTTATTGCTTTCTTTCACAGAGGGAATATTCCGAGCAAAGGGAAGAGTGAGAGTGAGAAGAGAGAAGTCTGCTGGGGTTTTAAATTTATGTTTTAACTAGGAAGGAAAGGGGGGATTTGGGATAGAGAGACCTGGGGCTATGAGTGCCGACAGAAGAGAAGGAGAGGCTGGTTGCTACTGCTTTGGAGACCAGTGGCCATCTAAACTTTGATTATTACCACTTGTACAAGCTTGTGGGGAGTTGCCCTTGTGGGGCAAGCTGTTGCCGTGGGGCGCTGACTATCTTTGCTAGTGCTTACTGCTGTTGCCTGGAGCCAAAGGGTCCCCCCTTTTCCAAGTGGCTGATGCAAGTCACCGAGTACTCTTTCCACGACTGCCAGGGGGAGCTGATAAACACTGTTGCAAACTGACTGCCATGGCCAGGGGCCAGCCATCATTGTTCCTGTAAACTCTGCTGCTGATGAGAACCTGCCTCCTCCTCACTTTGCGTGAGCTCCCGCTAAAAGGGACATTCCACCAATGCCTTGAGAGCATGGCTGCCGGGAACGACAGACGAGAAAGGGAAAGGGCTGGGAGGGCCTGGGCTCTGGCGGCCCCTGAGGGGGTAACGCTACACCAGTAATATAAATGGTTTGCTTTTACTTTTCATAATGTACCAGTAGCATTACACTCTGTTTCTGCATGTGAATATAACTTCCTTTCACTTATTCGGGTTGAGATCTGAGACTAAAAATGAACCACTTCGATGGAGAAAAAAAATAAGGTAATGAAGGATAATCAGGCATTGATACTATTTCAAGGGCATCGTAAACATGGCCTCTTGGACAAGTTCAGAGTCAACTATGTCTGCAATGCCAAGAGGTTATAAATTACCCTGGACTAAAACAACAACACTGTAATTTCTATTCATTGGAAGCACCGATAATATACCGCAAGTCTTTCCAAGTTAGTTTATACCAATGTGCTGTCGTAAAGTTTCATATCCAATCTTTTCACATCTCAACTTAAGGAAGCCTCTATGAAATTCAGGAGAGCCCTTGCTCCTTGCTGAAGACAATGGCATTCAGGATGGTTTCCTACACTGAGAATGATGACTGGATGGATATTTAAAGCATATCAAACATCATGATATATAACAGAATCAGATTCTATGGACATCTCTATCAATAGTATTCTTGACACATGGACGAGAGAACTACATCTGTTCTTTTCTTTGTAGTGGGACTGCATAATGCCTGAGAATGAAAGAACTAAAGCAGATTTTTAATTATAGTATTCTAGTATTTCTATCTGATGGATTACTACTATTAAGACAAAGTAATGTCAAATGCAGCCTTTTTTTCCAAAAAGGCTGCCTACTCCAAAATAATTATTCCACTTCTACAATTTTGCTGCTATTTGCTATCTTTTCTGGGAACCCAACTGAAGAAAGCACACATTAACTGAATGGGTTAATGATACAACAAATATACATACAAAATCACAAATCATGCAGATTCTCAAGAAGTAGTCCTATATCTCCAAAGAAAAGATCAGAACCCTAAAAAGTAATACTTCTGTGAGTTACAAATCCTGAAATATATATCCACAGTCAAAAGTTTTCTGAATAAGTCATAAAACAAGAAGCTCTCTTTCTAGTAGTCTTAAATCATCCTGACAGTTTCTATAAGTATAAGCATGGAAGACAAAAATCTTAAAAGGGATGATGAAGAATTAGTTGCCTTCAGAAAGAAATACCATAGGATCTGCTTCTTTAATATATGGATTCAATTTTAAGATTCAGATTTAATCACGAAGAGATATGACTGTTCTGTAAAAATAGATTATAGAGGTCATAACTGAATATCAATGATCAATATGCTATTATTTGGGGAAGAACAATATTTTGAGTCCAAGAGCTTAGTTTGAAAAACATGGTTCCATAATCTCAAAAACATCCTTCCCCATTTTATTTCCTTCTTTGGCTGAGATTCTGGGAAACAATCCAATATCTGAACAGCAACAGATTACCAAATGCTGTTTGCCAGAATAAATTCTCACATGTCTTTATGACTTTTAGGCTCATTACAAACTTCCACTTTCCTAAACTCATATTCATTATCATGTCATTATCAACATNGTCCTGCCTTCAGGCGCCTTGGAGAATAGCTTGACTCCCTCTTCTTTGTGGCAGCCCCTGAGATATTGGAACACTGCTATCATGTCCCCCCTCGTCCTTCTCTTCGTTAAACTAGACATACCCAATTCCAGCAACCGTTCCTTATATGTTTTAGCCTCCAGTCCCCTAATCATCTTTGTTGCTCTTCTCTGTACTCTTTATAGAGTCTCAGCATCTTTTTTACATCGTGGAGTCGCCCTCGTGCGACTCCAAAATACATTGCAATAAGAGTGCCTTCAAAAATAAGTTTTTTTCTTTGGACTTGTATACAAATTTAAGTGAAGTCAATATACGGCATATTTTGCATGCTGGAAGATGACATACAAGCTAATCCTGAGATATTCTGACATATTGTCCACATACCTGGAGCAGGATCTTATTCATAAACCAACCACAATTGATTTTATCAAGTTCTAAGAATCTAAAGACTTCTGACAAATTGAGAATAAGGTGCTTTCTTTCAAAGGGAAGCAGATAAACTTCCAAGTGGCCTCAATGACTCTCAGAGGGCTAATGACCACATGACTGCAAGGAATATAAATCCTTCCATTCCCCACCTTTCAGTCAGAACTGAAGAAGCTTCTCAGATGAGAAGCGAAATGTCTTTTAGGCAAAACAAAAAAGTCCAGTTGCTTTTTGACTTGGACAACTGAGAATCTCCATAGAGATTTACTGAAGGAGGAAAAACAATGGGCAACTAATGGTCTGTTGCTTTAAAAAGAAACCTTGAAGTAGTAATGTACTAGTATACAGGTTGTATATGCCCTCCACTGAAATGATTTCTAAAATATTTTCAGTCTTAAAAGAGCTCATCCATAAGATTCTCAAAAAACTAATAATAAAAAATAACATTACATATGTAAATGTTGGTTCATGCAGTGGCTGTACTGCTTACCTCAGTCTGTTATTGCTCTAGGATTCATTGCCATCATTGAAAGAAGTATTAGTCTATAGTAGCAAAAAGTCAGAAGGCGTCTGGTAGCCCCCTTTTCCAACTAATACATTTTATGGAAAGGCACATATGCTTTCATGAGCAGTGATCAATTATCAGAAGTGCCTTGACAGGACATCCCCTGTCAACCACTGCAAAGATTAAGGAGAAATTACCAAATCTTCCCTGGGGTTGAAAGGAGAACATAAAAAAACCTACAATGCCTGATCATGCTCCACATTACCAGCTGCCTTTCTTTCCTTGTTTCATTCCATGTGACAAATTCTCTAGAATTCCTAGAGCAGCCCCATGACGGGGCATTTATGCCAGTAGCAGAAACAGAACTTTAATTCTATGTATTTGTCTCTTCTAATTAGATAAAACAGCTGATTAAGAAGATCAGTTCGGCCTAAAACAACATCAATACACTTTGGGTCTAAAAATCAACCTTCTCTATAGCCCGGAATGATTAGCTCTGGGGTCTGCATGACTCATTCACCCCACCAAAGGCTGTAGGTAGTGTGTGTTTTTATCCATGGAACCAGCCTGAGCTTTCTCTGGGACATGCATGTATGGGCATATCTGTTCTGCCAACGGTAAGTTTACCAAGAAAATTCCTGGGACTGCATTGGTACTCTGTTTTTGTCTAAGTAACTCTTTTTATCTTAAAACATTTGCCTTCCTCATATAATTCTAACCATTACCTTTTGTTTATTCCTTTGCTATAGAAGGCAACATTTCCGATAAACACAGGACTTGTTTGTTCCTAGGACTAGAGAAGGATGCTTACTTTTATTAAGGCTTGAAGCAAGAGCAGTCAATAGATTGAGGGTGATGTTTTATTCGAAGTGTGTATTCTACTAACACATTCTGCACAACTCCCCTCTCTCTCAAAGTTATATAGACCCATTAACATAGTATCTGATGTCACAAATACTTTAATGCATCCTTGCAGCGTTCCTTGAAGTAATGAAGTGCTTACAGAGAGGGAGAGAAAACTAAATGACTTGTCCAAAATAATCAGTGAGGCTGTGAAACAGCTCTGTGGAAATTAAAAATGCTGCTAAGACCATTACTTGTGTGCAAGGTAATGATGTTCTGAAAAGTTTAGGCTTTAGCTCATGCTGCTTTTTCAGCCTACAGCAATACCCGTTTTTCTAAATGTGTCCATTCTGTGATGCTCTTTTCCACCTCAGCCTAATAATACAGGCTGACAATATACATTACAATGTGGATATATTACGTTCTCTTTCAGTTTTGTCTATGAAGACACAGTATATCATTTTCAGTGTATGCATCAACTTGACAGAAAACAAACACAGGAAGTAAATAAAAACTACCTTGGGGAAACCTGAAACATAAACCATAAAGGGTGCAGTTGCAGAACTCTAGGGTGAAATCACATGCAACTCTTACACCTAGGGCTCAGAGGACCCTCAGAAGTTGCCACTCAATAATTTTAATAAGAAGTAGAAAATTGTTAAATAATTGGGGAGCAATACTTTGTTGTATTTCATTAATCAAATATTAGTGTAATTAGGTGTAAAAATAAATGAAATCAAATCACACCATTTTTTTGCCCTAGCTTTGCCTACTTTTCAGAATATGATCCTTTGGATGGATCACAAAAGCTAAGTGCAAGCCCTTCATTCTCTGGTGATGCATATGCCTGTTCCACATCTAATGACGCTAGATATTCAATCTCCAGGGCTTCTAGGCTGATAGGAAGACCTGAAAGAAGCTTTTATTGTGTTTACCTAATGGCTCAATTAGGTAAGACATGAAACAAGGCAGAGCATCAGAGAGAACTCTGTATCTCTGTTCTGTTACAAAGATTTGTATCTGTAGTCAAACCTAAATTTAATAGTTAAATCAAAAACTGAACCATGGAAAGACTAAGTGGCTCTGGGTTTGGGGTTCTTTAGTCCATTGGGAATTGCCACTTTTGGTCTTGGATGGGTTGGCACTGTGTAATCTGGGGGTTCTCCTGGACTCACACCTCCTGCTTGAAGAGCAGGTGGCAGTCAGAGTCAGGAGGGCCTTTGTGCAACTGCAGGTTGTGTGCCCTAGTTATGCCCTTCCCTGGATCAACAATCCCTACTAATGGTGACTCATGTCCTAGTCACCTCCCATATTGACTATTGCAACACATTCTACATGGGGTTGCCCTTGAAAAGCATCCAGAAACTCCAGTTGGTTCAAAATTCAGCAGCCCACTTGATTTTGTCCAGACCTAGGTGTTACCTCTTCTGTGAGAGCTGCATTGGTTGCTGATTTGCTTCCGGGTGCAATTCAAGGGGCTGGTTGTCACCTTCATGGCTTGGCACCACGTCATCTGAGGGATTGTCTCTTGCCAGACACACATCCACCTGACTCACTAGAGTGGGGAGGCAAAAATGTTGTGGGTCCCATCCCCTAAGGAGATACATCTGGCAGGACCCAGAAGAAGGGCCTTCTCTGTGGTGGCTCCCTCCTTCTGAAACATCTTCCCTCTGGAAATTAGACTGGTCCCCATTCTGATACTCTTTCAGAAGGCCCTGAAGACGATTTTTTGCCAGCAGGCCTGGGGAACCCAGAGTGGGATGGAGCCCATTAAATGGTTGATATGAGTGTGTGTTGTCACCTGGAAGGGTGTAGTATTTTATTATTTTTATTATTTTTATTTCTTCTACATTGTTTTTTTTTTTCTGTAAGCTGCCTAGAGTTGCCATGAGGGAGTAGGCGGCTATATTTAATTTATTTAATAAATAAATTTTAAAAAATGATACCTAGCATGAAAATTCTACTTTACAATAAGATATGGGACCGCCATCTTGGAGAGCTTCTTTGTCTTGCCACTTATTTTACAAAATACTTCCTCAGAAGGATTTACCTTAAATAAAAAAGAGAGTGAGAGATGAAAAATAAAGAGCAGGCCATCTGCATACTATATATAACACTTCTGAACATCATAAAACTCCACACTTGCCCTCCCCCTCTCAATCACATGACTTCTTTCTTGCGCTTGCATTTAGGATTGGATGCAGCATCCTGCTATCACATGACCACCACTGGCAATGTTTTTGTGCCATTTTCCAGAGGAAAATAGCAAAAACACTCACTGGGTATGTTGGTTTTACTTACTGACTACACGATTCGTTTAACAACTTCAGGGACTTGCTTTACGACTATCTTAAAAATGGTAATAAAACCGAATCAGATCATATGGCAGCCCTTACTTACAAACAAAATTCTGCACCCAATTGTCATAAATCTAGAACTACCTGTAAAAAGGGTAAAACAGTACTTTAAAACTGTAGCAGAAATCACATATGTAAAGGGAGGAACATGAGTACTGAGTGACATCTTCTGTCTTCCCCTCCCAAAAAATGATTGATGGCACATTCTGGAGATGGGCAATTGGGCAATGCACATAAAATGTAAGACTCTCTTGTTCTTCAGTGCATCTTCTGACTATGTTTAGAATACTCTGTACAGCCTGTTGCCATGGCAATGCAAATTTCCTAACTGTGGAGAAGATGGTTTATTAGCTTAGCTGAATGGGCAAAGGATCCTCCTTTAGAAGTTAAGGGGTGGAAGGAATATGTGTGGAAATGTATATGCAGCCTAATGCATGGAAATCAGAGTTGCTTATACGTAGAGAAGGGTAGAGAAAGGCAGTGAATTTTGGTAGAATAAAGCATCTATAGACTTCTCAAAAGTCATGGGAAATTACTTATAGTAAGCCTGTCATCCCTGTCAATATGATGATGAATGCTTTTATGTTAAAGCTCCAGTTGATGAGTCATCTCTGGTTGGTGAGTCTTCATTGCATAGTCTTCCTCCCCAGTGATAATGAAGATAACTAAAAATAGTGCAGTGTCATTCTCACTGTCAGCCCTTTGAGTTAGGCCAAGTCAAGAAGAATGCATGACAGGGATTTCAAGAATTATTATTATTGTTGTAAATAACAGAATCTTGAAAGCCTGTCCAAGTTTCTCTCTGTCTCATCTTATGTTAAACAAACCAAGGTGGTGGCATTTTGATTTCTTTTGTCACCTTTCCCTAGAACTCATTTTACATGGAGCTATCCTAGAAGAGAATTTAGAAGCTACAGTTGGTGCAGAGTGCAGAGATACCAGCAATTTTTGGGCTCCCAAAGGTAGCCCATGTAACACCAGTGCTCCAGGAGCTGCATTGGCTACTGGTCTGCTTCTGGGTGCAATTCATGGTGTTGGAAATCACCTTTAAAGCCTTCATGGCATGGGTCCAGGCTACTTGAAGACTGTCTCATCCCACTAGGACTGGACAGTGCTGGCAGAGGAGGCATGTTGCAGGTGCCATCAGCCAGGGAATTCTGGCTGGTGGGATCCAGGAGAAGAGCCTTCTCTGCTGTTGCACCTGCCCTTTGGAAAATCTTGCCCTTAAGAGTGAGGTCGGCCTCAACCCTCCTTACCTTCCATAAGAGCTTAAAGACCTGGCTCTGCCAATTGGCTTGGGGCTCCAATGGAAGAGTTTCACACTGGGGGTAGCTGATAGATTAACAACAGATTCCACACCCTCCCCCCATTTTTTTAGCTTTGAATAGTTGATTTTATAGTATTTTGTTTATATTATTATAAATTATACAGTTTCATCTTTTAATACTGTAAGCTGTCCAGAGTTACCTTGAGGCATGATGGGTGGATAATAAATTTTACAAACAAATAAACCAACAAACAAACCAACCAACCAACAAACCCCTTGCTCATAAACTTGCTTTCTTTTTAAAGAGAAACATATAGAGTAGTGTCCCAAAATGCATCCCTCCCAATAAAATTACTAAAAGGTCATAAAATCTCATGAAGGAATGTCAGACTCTCAAGCTATTCCGCTGCAATGGCATAAAAGTCTTGCTGTCTCATATACAATGTCATGATGTTTCACTGATTTCTAATGACTACAGTTGACACAAGAGGCATTGTGCAAAAGCAAATAGTGTCTGCAGCAGAAACAGATGGGCATTATTCTCCCTGTGTCAAAAGCTATTCAAAGGGTTGATAGGGTAGTCCTTCCGGTCTGAAGAAGTCACATTGTGCAGTTCGTCTGCGGACATGGAGGTGGGGGCCTGCGGTCCCATTCTGGAAGTGCAGAGTCTAGCACAATGGGCCCATTGTTGTAGTAACTGTGGGCATAGGAAAACATGGATCCCCTAAACAGACAGCAACATAACAGAAGAACAAATTACAAAAGGTGCAACTGAGATCAAAAGGAGTGAGCACAAGAGAAGGAATAACTGTAGGGATATATCAGCCTCTACAACATAATACCTCAAATTGTTTACAGGGAGGGAAAGAACCTAAACCAGGAGTCCTCCGACATCTAATTATAAAGTTGCAGTGAAGAGAGAAGTCTAACTTTGGAGAAACAGATAGCTGAGTTCATGGAGATGTTTGTGGAGTAGATGTTCATTGAGTAGATGAATTTCAAAAGTATTTAATGAAGATTCACCTTCATATGTAAATCAGGTAAAAAAATACTATTATCACATATCTTTTTTCTTGTGTAATTTTGATAGAGAAGCTCATCTGAGATTTGTAGATATTACCTTAGTATAATATATTTATAAACTTATACAAATGTACCTAATGCTAATTTTGGCAAAATAAAAAAATAAAAAATAGAAGTAACAGTATCTGCCTTCTAACATGAAACTATATTGTTATGAAAATTTCCATGGATCTGTGACCATAATCATCTGCTTATGAGGAACAGAAGGACCTGTTTTATTATTCCAGGAAGAGGCAAAATGGGGAGTTCTTGGTCAGTAAAAGGAGAAAAACACTCTGCCTATTCTCAGAGACATTTTATATTTTTCCATTGGCTAATAAAAAAAATATGTTATTAGCTATCAGGTCCAGTTACTATTGGTAGATCACTAATCACACATTAATGAATTCTCACATGAAGCCATTGCATTTATTGTTTCATAGATTAACAGATGTTTAAACAATGCTAAAAATGAGTAGCTGATTTGCTAAACAGTCTTCTAATATCAACCACTTTTAATACCCATGCTTTTTTTTTTTAAGAAAAAGTAGTAGTTTTAAGCATGCGGTCACATTTGAAAAAAAAACTTCCCCTCATCCTGCCAGTCACAAAGATGTCCATTTAGAGGAGAATCATCCTTTCAACCCGCAACATTCTTTTTGCATGTTTTCAAATTTAGACCACACTTGCAGTCCCTTTGTGGTCTCCTTTCAAATGGTGTCTTTAGGCAAAGAGCCATCTGCAGTAAGCAAAACAAAACTGAAAGTAGAGGCAGATTATGGTCGATGATTTGTTAGTAATTTTATAGGAGAGTTTTATCAATCTCAAGGAGAATTTGAAAAATGGGCACTTGTCTGCCAGGCTCATTGCTCTGGGCTGCTTAGAAGTCTGTCCCTCCTGTGGCCTCATTAATTGTACTCTTACAAGCTAAGCAGCAACACACTGCCCCAGATTTTCACAAGTTGACATTGACATTTCTAACGTACTTTTCAGTCTTCACTGGATCAAAAACAGCCTTCTTTTAAATTTCATAATAACTCCCAAATATCCCCTGTTCAGGCAGTGTAGAGAAAAAAAATGTTGTTAGACATAAGTTTGGGTTCTGATAGAAGAAAATATTTGTAGCTCAGAGTTGAACTGTGAAGCTTGTGGTGCGCTCTTGAACTTGCTTGTTACCAACAACAACCAAGTTCAGAGACCACAAGAACCCCAAAAGTTTGGATAGCCAGATTGGGAGCCATTGGATCAGCCACTATTGATCACACTATTTTAATTTATGCATGTATTTATTTATTTATTAAATCTATCCATCTCAATTATAAATTGACTCTGGGTGGTTAGGAAATTCTAATATTCTCTGAGGCTTTAGAGTCAATGTGCATCCCAGCTGAATCTTTTACAGCAGGGGTGTAAAACTGCCGGCCTGCAGGCCGGATGCGTCACGCGGAAGCCATGCCCACCCCATTGCCGACAATGGCAAAACAGTCCCAATACGTCACACGACTTCACGTGATGTTGCAAGTTTGACATGTCTGTCTTACAGTGATAAGAAGATGGCCCAACAGGTTTGGATCCACTTGATAAACATCTGATCAATTAGGCTGCAATAGCGGGGGACTTCCAGTGGCAGGCGACTTCGCTGGACGCAGCTGTTTGCTGCTCCCACCTGTTTCTGCGTAAAAGCCGTTTTGACAGCCTGCATCAGCTGTCAAACGGCTTGATACCTTTCCCCTGGGAATAGGGGGATAGGTGAGCTGCCCGAGGTAGGAGTTGAGTTCCCGAGTCGTCCCTTGTGGACGATGTAGGTGAGAACTCCTCCGGAGCCCCGGGCTTCTCCGCGATCCAGGACGCCTTCGCCGTAGCGAAGCTAGAAGCCGCCGCCACCGCTGCAACTTAAAGTTAACTGTGAGTTTGCCTTGTAAGCAGACGAACCGAC
>NW_015387751.1:319907-328521 GCF_001527695.2 Protobothrops mucrosquamatus | reverse complement strand
TATTTGAAGAATTAATTAAATGAATAATTTTTATTAATGCGGAAGAGATGGATTGTTTAAGTTTAGAGTTTGGAGTTAGAGATATTAATATTTGTTTACTTATATTTGAACATTAGCCTAGGTGTGGTTTGGGAAGTCCGGGGGGATGGGATATAACATTGTGTAATACCTGTGATGTCCTTTTTTTTTTTTTTATGATGAAAACAATAAAAATTTTATATTGGAAAAAAAAAATAGGCTGCAATAGCTTTCATCATTTTACATCTATTAGAAATTTGGAGAAGAGCTACAGGCAGGACCAACAAGATAAAATCCTTATATGAAGAACAGGGGTATGTCCTGGAAGTTGCCATAAGTCAAGGCTGATTGGAAGGCACAAACAAACAATTCCCTGCCCTCCATTCCTATAAATCCAATAGTCCATCACTGCATCATTTCTACATTCCCTTGAGTCTTCAGTCACAAAGTAAAAGATGCATATATGTCTAGTGAGAGTTGTCCATAGAAAAATAGTGATTGATCATTGTTTTCCTAGACCAGAAAACTGGGAGGACATAGCAACTGGCAAATTGTCCAAACAGGGGAGCCTGAATCCTTCTCAGTACATTGCCAAAACTGACAGGTTTTTCTTCAAGCCAGTTTAGAGTTGAACTGTTAGGAGCACAAAAAAGAAACAACTTAAAAGTGTAGTATAAATATGACCTAAATCTCACATTTCAACAATGTGATAATTAGTTGGGTAACCTCAAGTCAGACTCAATTTTTAGTTCTGTGGGAACAGATATCCATCAATTTGACCTATATTTTTGTCTTTCACTGTAACTTTTCATCCCATCCATCCACATTATCTGCTGTCATCCACATTATTTGCTGTATTCCCAATCAATTTCTCTGAACCCTGTTAAGTACAGTAGATTTTTTTTCTAACTCATACTCTGAATTACATACCCAAAGTATATGAGGTCCTGCTTGCTTATCACTGCTTCAACAGAGCAGATTGCTTACTTGGTGGAGGACTGGTTGGGTTTTATAGTAGTCCATAGTAACTACAGGTAGCTTTTATATATGACTCCAAATGCATGGCCTGAATAAAAATAAAGGTCATCAAATAAAGAAGAGATCAATTCCAAATAACCTACTGAGTAGAAGAAGAAAGAAAAGGTAATTTATTACCACAACATGGTGGTCTCTCTTGGTCAATGCTGCCTATTCATTTTTCAGAAGCAGATAATGTAATAATGGTAGTGGGTTTATGACTGCCCTTTTCATTGCACAATAAACTAAGATTCCAAAGAGGAAATTACAATCAAAAGTGCTCCTTCCATAGGATGATATGTGTACTAAGAAGGCAGTTAATTTTTTTTTCCAAAAAAAGTATAGAAGTGGTATATTTAATTTTAATTTTTCCATTTTTGTTGCATACTCTGAATGTTTGATCAGTTGTCAATATTTTCTCACATAGAGGTTTACAAAGACCCATTCAAGGAAAAAATACAGTGAAACATTATCTGCATTCATTATTTTAATTACCAGTTGTTCTATGTAATATCTTCTTCAAATATATGTATAGTGGGTACTTTTTAAGTTGTTCAGTAATTTATACAATTCCTTGAGAAAGCACAATGTTAGTTTACTCTATTCAGGTCATCAATTGAAGCATCTTTTAAAATAAAAGCGAACAGGATCTTTAACTAATGCATGAACTATATGTCCCAATTTTCATAAAATGACAAAGAATGTAAATTGGCAACAGCATTACCGGCACGAACCACAGAGACAAGATGGAGGGTGCAGTTTTACAAAGCAAATATTCAAGCATAAAGTTCAGTGGTTCAATTCTAATAAGAAATGTGTTTCTATATTTGTCCTGGCAATTTAGCCCTTCAGAACAAAATGCATTTAGACCAGATAGCAGAAAGAGTAAATATTTATCTCTTGACACTAAAAGAAAGGACAAAGCTGACAGGTTTTTGAGGCACTATGGGGTAAACCATGCCAAATCCATCATGACAAAGAGATAGTAAATGAGATGGGCAAAGTGAAAATGGAACATTAAGAAAGTATGCAAATAGAAGGATTTCATGTTAAGAGAAGCATCAGAATGAAGACAATTTTCTGAGCACAATCAGCTAAAAGCTGCTCTCATTTCAATAAAAAAGACCCTTTTCCACAACCCATGCTGAGTAACTGTCATCTCTAAATGCACTCAAAGACTTCTGGGAGAAAAATGTTTATGGAAAGACATAAGGAAGACAATGTGGAATTTAAGACCCCTCCCCAAAAAAAGAATAGAGCAGAAAAGTGTCAAAAACCCTATGCAATTTTCAGCTTCAAGATCTTGCCCATCTTGAATGGCCCCATATATATATATATATTAGAAAAAATGGTAAGGAAAAATATAGAATATTGATTAAAATAAATGGCTGATAAAAATATATTCCAATTATAAATTAATTGATCTCCATTTGCATATATCAGTTAATCTGAGACATTTTATCTGCCAAGTGTCAAGAATAGTCTTCCCACTCTTAGTGGCAGGAATCCCTTGTTCTTCTTGACCCCACCCTGAACTGGGCTGCTGGATTATATTCAGAGAATACAATAAAAGTGGAACATTTTTGCCATTCCTATTGCCATAAGAGCCTAATAAAGGCTCCAAGCTGTGTCTGCTTTGACTCACTTCCATATTTCCACTAGTGATGCTACTGCATTTTTTTTTTCTGTTGCTTCATTTTCCAGAGGTCCTTTGTAAACCAAGCTTTGTATACCATTAGGTCAGTGTACAGAGACAGTTCGCCTGGATTTGATCTGGCTTAAAGCTACTACCTTGTTCCAAATGGAGCCTAAAGTCTCAGTGGAACTGTGTATCAAAACCTCAGAAACCACTTCAACTACATTCTGAAATCTAATTGGCTCCATTAGGCTTCTGGGGCAGGTTGATTGAATAGATCCAACCTCCCTGAAGAGGGTCAGATGCTGAATAAACTCAGTGAAGTCAACAGGGAAGAATGTGTCCATGGCAAGTATAGAGAGTAAAGCGAATGACCGTGATGAAAGAGGAAGAACTGTTACCAAAGCCACAAAGAGAAAAAAACATTACTTGAGTCCCGATAATGGAGGTAGGTTACAAAAATAACTTAGGCAGATATCCCTTAATTCACAGGAATATAAAAGGGGGCATGGAAGCCGAATCAGATGTGTAATATTATCTTAACAGAGCCAATTTAAATAAAAGTAATTTATTTATTTAGGCTTCTGTGGAGTTATATTTCTTGGTCTGGTTCAGTCTGCCATATAGAGCTGACAACAAGGAACTGAGGGTCATCTCCCCTAACATTGTCCCAAGACCAAGTCTAAGATATGACATGTTCTCTTCCCACCTGCATAAGCTGGGTGAGATTCATGATGGCCATCAACTCCCAGACTACCTCCAACTCCATTCCCAAGGAAAGCTGGTTAAAGTTTCCCAGAAACATAAGCCTAAGGAACCCCACCATCAAGCCAGAGATAACACCAAATAGCATAATAAGGGAAGCATTTTTAGTGGCAATTATTCAGGAAATGGAATAGATTTAACAGGAAAAAACTATATCAGAAATATTATTTTGCTGTTGTCTGCAGTCATTAAAGAAATAAACTCCTAGGCAACCAAAGTTTTGTAAATCTCAGGGAAGCTGAAATTTACCATCCCTTGCCTTATATCAATAATTATAAACTACTGAAAACCCGAACACACTAAAATATGACTCATGTAGCTTGAGGCACATCTGCCAGCATTTATTTTTAAATCATTCCTGGAGTTCACCTCTATCTGGTCAATTGTGGTAACAGCAAGGCAGGTAATCCATGTCACTGCTGACACATAGCTTGATTTTAAAAAAATTCCTACATCACTAACACTAACAATAGTCCTGGTTATTGTGACACTCAATCAGTGGAACTTTAAGACAGGAAGGATCATAATGTGGGAAGAGGTAGCACATACATTCCTTCTTAAGTAAGCAAGGTTCCATAAGGGACAAAATAATAATAATAATAATAATAATAATAATAATAATAATAATAATAATAATAATAATAATAATAATAATAATGATGATGATGATGATGATGATGATGATGATGATGATGTTGTTGTTGTTGTTGTTGTTGTTGTTGTTGTTGTTAAGGAATGGCAAAACCAGTTCAGATTTAGGGAACCCTTTTTTTATCTATCTCAGAAAAATACAGATTGCTGAAGATGTTTGACAAACTGCATGTTGTGATTTTGGGTTAAAAATAAATTTATGATGAAGTTTTAATTCACTGCCCTATGTCATTGGGAATTGGATGGCATATAAAGTGAATAAATTATTTATTGTTTATTATTATGTTTTCTCAAAATATTTGCTCATAAATTTCTTGTCTAGCATAAAACCTTAACTGTTAAATTAAAAAAAATATATGAAAAGGATTTATGATTCAGCTGCTATAGTTATCCGAAATGGCCACTTGCCAGCCCTCCCAGGTAAACCAGGCAGGAAACATGACCAATTGAGCTAATTCTACTTCACTGTACGATTACATCAACGGAATATTACAAGTCTGAAATCTCCTGCCATCTTTTTTATAATCTGAGAAACCAGGGAAGGTCCCTTTTGAGCCCCTTTCTCTGCCCATTATGCAGCTGCAAAGTATGCCCTCTCTTAGCTGACCATGCCCTTGGGAACCTCCCTTCTCTCATTTTTCAAGTTTTTTTTTTCAAATTCTATCACACTGCCTCAGTTCCTTTTCTACAACTTATATTATAGAAATCTGACAGTGATTTTGTGAATGTTATATTAATTTTCAGACACCCTTTTAGGTTGTTTAACATGTTAAAGTTAGTGCATGTTAAATTAAAACCATGTGTTTGTAACTGATTTTTTTCTAAAAAGATGACTGAAAGGCAAAATAAATGCATCTAATACCCTCCTCCCAAAGGAAAGAATTTTTTTTTAAAAAAAAAATAAAATAATGAAATGCATCTTGTAACTGCTAAGCTAATGTAAGAATTAAAACAGAAATCCATAAAAGGCATTTTAAAACAAAGGCCTCCACTCCTAAATACCAGATCTTTAAAGGCATCACTGAATCGATTCCCTCACCCTTACTCAGTCAAGTTTTGATCTTGTATAACTTATTAGTTTGTTCAACAAGGATCAAATGCTAAACATTTTCTCATCTATAAATTGCATGATTAAGAGCAACATTTTTGAAGCCCTTAATTATTTTTGAAATATATAAGCTTATAAATGTATACATCTACAGAAACAATTAAAAATAAGCTAAAATTCAAGAATAATTCAGATGCAATTGTCCTACAATAATTATTTCTGTAAGTGACACCTAAATAGATGGAAGGTCCTTGTAAATGCAATCTAGTTCAAATAACAAAAAGAGCTTAAATTTTGGTAAATTTATGTTTATAGTTTGGATTTCCTCTCTTAATGAGTTGGGTCAATTTTTTCTTATTAGGCTAATTTCCAAACTTTTTCCAAACATTTTCTGAACCATTTCCTGACAAATTTAATGCTGAATATGAAGAAGATTCATCTCCAGACTAGACAAAGAAACACAGATAAAGGTTTTTTTAACAAAGTCATTATGTCCAATTAAAAAATAAATAAATAAAAAGAATTCACCACAGTGACTGATTTTAAAGACCGTTATGTTAGTGTTTACAGGATTTCCTTCCAAGAAAATCACATATTCACATGGACGAAGTGAGCAGGGATTAAGCTGGATTTGGACATTTAAAGAAGATATGTTCTCAGGCAGATAAGGTACATCCATCGAGCCAGTCTGGTCTAATGCAGGGGTAGGCATCCTTGGCTCTTTTGTGACTTGTGGACTTCAACTCCCAGAATTCCTGAGTCAGCATGGCTGGTTCAGGAATTCTGGGTATTGAAGTCCATAAGTCATAAAAGAGCCAAGGTTGCCTACCCCTGGTCTAATGTTTAAAGTACCAGACTAGAAAGTGAGAGACGGTGAGCTCAAGTCCCATTTTAGCCATGAAAACCAGCTGGATGACTTTGGGCCAGTCACTCTCTCAGAGCCTCATTCACAGGGTTATTGTTGGTGGGAAAATAGGAGGAGGAAAGGGGTGTTAGAATGCCTTGAATTATTTTTTAAAATAATAAAGGAAGGGTACAAATAAATAAGTAAAATAAATAAGTGTGTATTCCCTTACATATTCTTCAATGATTGGGAAGCCTGGGCTACTTAATTTATTTGTACAGTATCTGCATACTATCCACTTATGTAACTTATAGAATAACAATGATATGTCATTGTATACTATAATCTAAAGAATAGTTCATCCAGCCCAATAAAACCATAAGAACATAATCTATAAATAAATAAATCATATCATCAAAGTTCCTTACAATCAGCACCAAAAGCCTGATGAAAGAAGATAGTTTTAGCTACCTTATATAATGGAGTAGTGGCCCAGTAAGGGAATTAGGGAGCCATCACTAAGAAGAAGTGCTTCTGGGCCTTTATCCCCTTTACTTCAGGTAAGATAGGACTCCCAGCATCTCCTGGGATGCCCAAAATGATCCATTTTGGTTTGGGAGTAACGGGCCTAAGGTTTTATGGGGGTCACACTATACAGAGTTTAGACAGTAAATCTATTAAACCTTTATAGATTAAAAGAAGAAACCTGTTGGCAACCAATGCAATGCCTTTAAGAGCCTCATAAACCCGATCCCTGTTAACTAGCTGACTGCTGCATTTGAACTAGTTACATTTTCTGAATTCTCTTCAAATATAGTCCCATGTAAAGCACATGGCAGTAGTTTATGCAAAGAGCGTTGAGGGCATGGGTTACTGTTGGAAGGAGTACTGTAATTTAAATGTAGATCCTGAGCTGATATTATTTGGAAAAATTCTTTAGGCCACCTAATTTTCACTGTCTGTCTACTGAAACGGAAAAGTCAAATTTCCAGAAAAAATAATAAAGTTACAAATATTTATTTAAGTTAAAATAAACTATTCTGCTTTCTTCTCATTCTGATTAGACTTTGTCTATTTAGTTCCTGTAGTATCACATGTGTTATGACTTACTAAAATGAAACCCTCCATTCACTCTCATCAGAGGAACCATATCAAAAACATAATACATAATCTTGTTTACATAGGCTAAATCATGATTAATGTATACCATATGGAAGTGTGTGCTATTACTAACGAATAGTTCCCTCTATGGCAACTGATAATAGGTTTGCAAAACAGACACAAGTTGGCACTTACTAGAAGAACAGGATAAAAGATCAAAACAGAATAATAGCCAGCTGGCTAGCAACTTCAAAATTTCAACATTAGCAATTAGAATGAATACAACTTTCAAACAAGGGTTCAAATAGGGCAGCACTATTTGGACAGCTTTCTGAACGGCAATATTTATGTCTACTTCTTTGTTGGCCTACAATATGAAGCTAAAGCTGCTCTTCAACAAAGTAACTTTGTCAACAGCTTGAAAAAAGCCATTAAAAGTTCTCAATTGTCCCTCTGTAGAAAGTGGTAAGGACAGGGGAAGGAAGATGTGCTTTTCTCATGCGACGCAGAAAATGCAGGCACTGCTGTGCTGCCTTTAGCAGTGTCTCGCTATTGAGTGACCAAGGCAGCCTAGTTGTTAGCTGCACACCCAGAAATTTGATGCTGGTAACCGTCTCCACAGGTGAATTATTAATACACAGAGAATGTGGCTGTTCCTGCCTTATCTAAAATCGACAATGATTTCTTTGGTTTTACCAATGTTTAAAACCAGGCTGTTTTTCTTACACCAGTTCACCAAACCTCAACCTCCTTGTGGTAAGCACCATTATTGTAATCTTGAATAAGGCCCACTACTGTGGTATCATCCACAAACTTCACAATATGGTTGGTGACAAACCTAGCACCACAGTCATGGGTAAACAAGGTGAACAGCAGCGGACTTAGGACGCAGCCCTGAGGAGAACCTGTGCTCAAGAAAATGGTGTTAGAAATATTTGTTCCAGCTTGCACATACTGGGGCCTGTTAGTGAGAAAATCAAGAATCTAGTTGCACAAAGGAATGTTTAAGCCTAAAAGGCCTAAAAGGTAGATATCCCAATGCACCATTGTTGGTGCTTTGTTGCTGGCCACAAAAGCCTCACCTAGGAGAAAAATTGTTTGAGTCCACTGAAATTGTAACATAGTTACAGTGGCAACCCTGAAGAAAGCCCCAAGAGAAATAAATACCATACTATTGACAGTGGCAGGAAGACAGAAGCAGCATCCATTAGCAGAAGAAATCAACAGGCCAAATTACTGAGAGCGGCAAGAGATCTTACAACAACTGTGCCAATACCACTGTAGCAGCAGCAATTGAAACCAACAGTGTCAGGACAGCAGGGCGGCATCCATTATAAGTTGATTTAATAGTGGTGAAGAAGAATGTGACAGGACAGCTGATAGGAGCTATGCTGCCCTGCACAGTCATGCAGAGCTCCTCCTGCATGTATAATTTCCTGGAAAAGGTATGTGTGAGGCAGATAAGGCATTAAAAAGATTAAATCCAAGGGGAGTGTAGCGAATAGTACATTGGTGGCATGCAGAAGTGAGGTAC
>NW_015387751.1:295486-319372 GCF_001527695.2 Protobothrops mucrosquamatus | reverse complement strand
AACCAACCAACCAACCAACCAACCAACCAACCAACAACAGTCAAGGAGGGTGGCAGGAAGGGCAAGAGAGAACCCTTTTACAGTTTCTTTTTAGTTTTATTCTTAGACACAAGCACTTGGTTGTAAAAGTAATTGGCAAAGTAGCTTGAGCAAGGAAAGAGGAAAGGAATTATATTTATTACATCCAGGGGCAAGGAATTCCAGCATTAGCAAACCAGCAGCCTCTGTCACTATAGGAAAAAAGGAAAAGACAAGAAAAGAAATATCTTTGGAGTTCTGGCTGGGTGGAGAAATGGGGGAGGGTAGAGACAATTCAGTTTTTTTTACGGAGGAGCTTTTAGAAGGCTCATCTGGTTAGGGATAGATTGCCATATTTTAGCTTAGAACAAGCTTTGAAAGTGAAAGTCTGAGAAATATATAATCAGAGAATGGACAGGTGAGAAAAAGCAACCTTTTTATGCATCACATTTGTTAAACTATATAAATGAAATTCACCAGGGGGGAAAAACCCTCTATGTCAGGCATGTCAAACTTGTGACGTCACGTGACATCGCGTGATGTATCGTGATTTCCCCCCCATTGCTGGCAATGGTGTGGGCGCGATTTTGCCATTACACATCCGGCCCGTGGGCCGGCAGTTTGACATGCCTGCTCTATGTGATTACCATACCAAACCTCACAATGAAGCAGAAAAATGAAGGAGATGGAAGTAAGAGGAAAATGTGGCCACTGAACTACATAATATAGTCCAACAGCATCAGGAACATTAATTTCAGCCTCATATTCAGATAAGATATCACCAGTGAGAGTACAGTAAATTTTTCAGTGGTAAAACAGGGAGAACAAGCTGTCATATTGGAGGAGAAAAAAACCCAAATTAGAAAATCAGATTGAATCATCAAATGGAATCAGATGGCTCTGAAATGATGGAGATACTTTTGCATACGTGCAAAAATACCTTTTCTGAATTGGTCTTAAAATCCATATGGAATCAATATAATTTTAGAACAAGTGTCAGCATCAAATTCTCCCAATCTATACGACTTGTCTAATTGAGTAAAATCAAACTGCTGAACCAAATCCATTATTCAAATACGATTATACCTGATTACAGAAGCCAACTACTGTCTCTTTCTTGATCCACCTCCATTTGTATACTATAGAGATTTCAGTTAATTTCACATCTTCTTCCTGGATGGCAGTTCATATATTGGGAATATATTGGGAATATTGGGAATCAATAACTGAATAAGGACAACAACCTTTGTTCTTCTTTCTTCTTAAGTGGGCTCTTATGTATTGTTAAACTTGTTTTTCATGTTCTCAGAACAAAACCCCTTTAAACTGTAATAAAATTTGTAATTGTCACCTGATTATTGGCAGTGCATAAGAGGTAATATTTTTAGAATCTTTCTGTAGCTCATGGTAAGCTTCTGATAAATAGCCAAAACATCTTCCAGCAGCTTCCATGAAACCAATTCACTGATTCCAAATGACAGCTTGACCAGTAGTTTCAATCCCACTTTTTTTTATACTCTCTATAATTACTCTTTTTTTCACAGTGCTGATAAAAATAATAGTTCACAAATTGTTCATAGTCTTTTTTGTTTAGGGGAATAATATATCTTGGATTAATAATAACTAGATCAATGAAATGAGATAGAAATGCAAGTATCCAAGAAAGATTTCCAAATCACTCACAAACAGATATGAATAATAATCTTTTTTCATCTTATTTTAAATGAAACTCTCTCTTCCATTGTCAATATCATGATATTGACATGTTAAACTATATAAATGAAATACACCAGGGGAAAAAAACCCTCTATGTCAGGCATGTCAAACTTGTGACGTCACGTGACATTGCGTGATGTATCGTGACTTTTCCCCCATTGCTGGCAATGGTGTGGGCGCGATTTTGCCATGACGCAAAATCTGTGTCCAACAACTGTATGATTCCCAAATCTGTGTCCAACAACTGTATGATTCCCAAATATTTCCAAGCAAGGATTAAAGTTACCATAAGAAAAACTGAACAGAGAATTTAGATACATTTGATAATACTTATAATTGTTGCTTTCCGCCAGCTAGTCATAATGCTAAGGGTGGATTCTATCACTCAATGGAAGAATAACTATCTAAGCTGTGGCCATAGGCTTCACTGTCTGAATAATGTATTGTTTTAAAAGCAAAACTGGCACAGATTTTAATTTAATTTGGAAGTCACTTTTAGACAACAATATAATATATGAATTTGTACCTCATCCAAAATGTATGTTTCTCTCTACATCAAGCCTTAATATTTCAGTTTTATAGAAATTCTTAAATTAGAACAGACTTTTCATAGTATGGACTAGACAACTGAGGAGCCACTGGGTCATCATTTCAAACATAGTCATTGTTTCAAGATATTTCCTTATCTAAACCAAGAAACAGAATAAACATAGATAAGCAAAACAATCAGTGGCATGGAACTACTTTTAAATTCTTGCTGGCTTCCCCATTGAGTTTCCTTATGGGAATCTGGAAGGGAGTATCAGAAACCAACTGGGAGAGAGAGAGAGAGAGACAGGCATGATAAACAGGCATGATCACAAGGAGACTGCTGTCATATCAGAGATAAACCATGAAATTCAACAACAAAAAGAAAGTGGAGGAAAAGATTAAAAAATCTGTGAAATCATAAAGACAGAAAACTGATACAATGGAGGTAGTAGACTATATGCAGGACATATTGGAGAGAATAAAGAGCCAGTTTATATCATGTATGCTATAGATCAGATTTAATGCATATCTTAGGCAATATTAAAAAGTTTCCATCATTAACATTCACACTGATTTGTATTTTCCTTGTTATGAATTAAATGAAAATATTTTGGATCACTCATTTGCATCAATCCCAAATAGTATAGAACTGGTGGTGTGGAGTCCTAATACAAAAGCGTTCAAGACTAATTTACAAAAATATCTTTCAGTATTTGGATAAAATTGTTGCCTTTAGAGTTACCTTATTAGTGAAATGGATGGTATATAAATTTAATAAATAAATAAAAGTGTCACATGCTATATATTAAAATACTGATGTTTTAAGATGTAATAATTATTGGACACTGTATTTAATATAACAATAAGTACCATCTAGATAATATCTATAATAGTATAAATACATGGAGAGATATGTAAACCAAAATATTAAAAAAAATAAAATTAAGGAAGAGATCATATAGAATATTATTTTTTTATGTTGAACCTTTTGGCTTTAAACCTTTTACCTATAGCACTAAAATATACCCACTACTCAAAACACAATTTGTACATCCTATGTAGAGTTTAAGCATCTACCTTTATATATGTTCACGTGTCTGCAATTGTATTCATGCAGACCAAGAACTTCACTGCAATACTAAATTGTATTAACTCCCTTTCCATAGTAACTATGTTCAGATGTGGTAGAATAGTGTATCGTCTTTTGAACTGTACCACAACTCTGACACAATCAGCCACAGTTATTGAAGAAAGTTTTCTGAAAAACCACTCTGCTTTAGCATTTTCTCAAAACAGATGTATTCTATTGCTCAGTGGTCACAACCCAAAGATAAGGACTTTGAAAAGGACATGCAGCCATTTTGTCTAGCTACAGATTCACAAAGTGCAGTGTTCACAGGAAATGTGACAGTCAGCAGCCTTTTGGTCAATATGTAATCAAATGTTGGCAACAAATGTTAAGAGCACACTGTGTGTGTTTATAAAGATCAGCATGCTTAGTGGAACTACTATATATTAACTATGTATAATCCTGTAAGGGGAATCTATGCCTACCTTCTAAATACACTGTATGCAGTGTTTAGATAAAATGTGTTCTGTGGACTAACACTTGCGATGAGATATTATATTTTTTTACAAGAAGCATCATCTCCAGCAAAGCAGCTATTAGTTCTTCTTTTTAACACAAAAGCATTATTATAAACATTTTTTTGAGTTTCAAAGATTCATGACAGAGTAGATAAAACAGTCTGGATAAAGAAATCATTATAACTAATGGTGCTATTAATCATGTTTATTATTGATGAGAGAAGGAGAGAGAGAGCACACATCAGCATCTATTATTCCCTTCCATGCTAACTGAGCACATTCTACAGCCTCTAGAGATGACACACATCCAGAAGTGTCCTGTAAAAAGTACCATTCAGCCATTACGTTATATAGAGAACTCAATTGGTGAGGACTGTTTCTTTTGTCCTGACCTCACCAATGTCACTCAATGATATCAGCCTAATGGAGACATCATTGTGCATTGCAATGGCAATTTTTGGAAAAGAATTTCTTGCTGCAGATGCCCAAGTTAAATGTACTGCTGAATTACAGCAATAGGGAGATTATTGTATCTGAGCAGCATTCTGGATAACATAATGACTGAA
This sequence comes from Protobothrops mucrosquamatus, assembly GCF_001527695.2. Lineage (NCBI taxonomy): Eukaryota > Metazoa > Chordata > Lepidosauria > Squamata > Viperidae > Protobothrops > Protobothrops mucrosquamatus. The sequence continues at coordinate 314,954 of NW_015387751.1, read as the reverse complement.
CAGCCTAGGATCATTATTTTACTATGGGATCTGTGTTAAATGATTTAATGCCCCATTAAGTCACATAGGATAAAGGAATCTGTAGAGGTTGGACCATGACTTCTCCAATGAGTAGAAGTACTCCTACATGGAAGAAACATTTTATAATCTGGATCCAAATGAATATCTCCTGTCTTCTTAAATGTAATAAGCCAGGAAGGTCAAAGTTCAAGCAAATAACTTGTCAAAAAGAATCTGAACAGAACCATAGACACTGCTGTACTGTGATCTGTCAAACCTATGACCTTATAACTAAAGTGATCAATTTTTATCGTCACAATATCAAGTCAACATTCCGCAGTAAACTAAGAGTTTATGTAATTGCATCAATGTATTACTAGTATAGTGGAATCCACTGAATATCTTTGCTCAGCAGAAATGGAAGGGATTTTCTATCTCTATTACAGCCTTTCATGGCAGTCTTGTGAGGTAATCCAGGCAAGAAACACAGCCAAGAGTACTAGCTCTATCTTTGTTTTAAGGCTATATTATCTTGCAAATTTGTCTTCCCTTTGCCTTTACAATCCAAGAAATGTTGTTTCTGGGAGTTTTGCCTTATCTCTATTCCTTCTGTGTGGTCTAGATTGCAGCCCCTCCTTCTATTTCCAAAGCACATTTCCACAAACCATTATATCTTGTGATGTTCCAAAATTTGCCTCAGGATTGGGGAAAGCCTCCAAAGCAGATTTAGAAAATGTAAGTGATTATAAAAGAGAAGAAAGAACCAACAATTGTTATAAAGCCTCTCTTTATGATACTAGAGGCAAAAAAATGCTAAATAGTATAATAATAATAATAATAATAATAATAATAATAATAATAATAATAATAATAATAATAATAATAATAATAATAATAATAATAATAATAATAAAGGGATCTTGGAGGTCATCTAGTCCAGCCCCTGCTCAGGCGGGAAACCCTATACCATTTTGGACAAATGGCTGTCCAGTCTCTTCTTAAAAACTTCCAGTGTTGGAGCATTCACCACTTCTGGAGGCAGGTTGTTCCACTGGTTAATTGTTCTAACTGTCAGGAAGTTTCTCCTTAGTTCTATGTTGTTTCTCTCCTTGATTAGTTTCCATCCGTTGCTTCTTGTCCTACCTTCAGGTGCCTTGGAAAATAGCTTGACTCCCTCTTCTTTCTGGCAGCCCCTGAGATATTGGAACACTGCTATCATGTCCCCCCTCGTCCTTCTCTTCATTAAACTAGACATACCCAATTCCAGCAACCGTTCCTTATATGCTTTAGCCTCCAGTCCCATAATCATCTTTGTTGCTCTTCTCTGTACTCTTTCTAGAGTCAACATCTTTTTTACATCGTGGTGACCAAAACTGGATGCAGTATTCCAAGTGTGGCCTTACCAAGGCATTGCAAAGTGGTATTAACACTTCACGTGATCTTGAGTCTATCCCTCTGTTAATGCAGCCTAGCACTGTGTTGGCCTTTTTGGCAGCTGCAGCACACTGCTAGCTCAGATTTAAGTGATTGTCCACCAGGACTCCGAGATCCCTCTCACAGTTACTACTATTGAGCGAGGTATCCCCTATACTATACCTGTACATTTGGTTTTTCTTGCCTAAATGTAGAACCTTACTTTTTTCACCATTGAATTTCGTTTTGTTACATAGCGCCCAGTGTTCAAGTCTGTCCAGATCCTCCTGTATCTTAAGCCTGTCTTCTGGAGTGTTGGCTATTCCTGCCAGCTTGGTATCATCTGCAAATTTGATGAGTTCCCCATCTATCCCCTCGTCCAAATCGTTCATGAAGATGTTGAAGAGCACTGGGCCCAGAACAGAGCCCTGGGGCACCCCACTACACACTTCCCTCCATGTAGATGCAGTTCCATTGAGGACCACACGCTGAGTACGGCTGGTCAGCCAGCTATGGATCCATCTGGTGGTGATGCTGTCTACCCCACATTTTTCTATCTTGTCAAGTAGTAGGTTGTGATCTACTTTATCAAATGCCTTACTGAAGTCCAGGTAAATTATATCCACAACATTCCTCTGATCCACTAATTTTGTCACTTGGTCAAAGAATGCAATAAGATTTGTCTGGCATGATCTGTTTTTGACAAACCCATGTTGGCTTTTAGTAATGACTTTGTTTGCCTCTAGGTGTTCGCTGATTCGTTGTTTGATCATCTTTTCCAGAATCTTTCCAGGTATTGAGGTCAGGCTGATAGATCTGTAATTTCCTGGATCCATTTTTTTTCCTTACTTACCAAATAGAAAAGGCTGATTACATTATGGAACTTTTACAATCATTTAGTGATTGTTCAAAATTACAAAGTTACAACGGCTCTGAAAAAAGTGACTTATGACTGTTTATCACAATTATGACATTTGCAGCATTCTCCATGATCATGTGATTAAAATTCAGATGCTTGGCAAGTGATTCATACTTATGATCGTTGCTGTGTCCCAAGGTCATGTGATCACCTTTTGTGATCTTCTGACAAGCAAAGTCAATGGGGAAGCCAGATTCACTCAACAGTCAGGTTGCTAACTTATCAACACAGTGTTTCACTTAACAATTGAAGCAAGAAAGTTTGAAAAATGGGGCAAAATTCACTTAACATATATCTCACTTAACAACAGAAAGTTTGGGCTCAAGTGTGCTTGTAAGTCAAGGACTACCTGTACCTCTTTGGAAGTAGCTGAGGATGAAAAAAAAAGCTTATAAAAGGCTTTTGTACTATAGGTTAGTGATCCTCAAACATTTGAGTATCAGGGTCCGGTTCTGTGGAGAGAGGTTTTTCCGTGGACCAGACGGGGCGTGGTTTCATGTGCTGCCTGCATCCTGTGGATGGGGCTTTGTTTGCACGGCCTGGTTGCTTGCATGCCACAGAACGAGGGTTGGGGGACCCCTACTGTAGGTGACAAACAGGCAAACAGGAATTAGATGGAATGTACAAGGATACAAAGGTGTTAGGTAGGTAACAATGTAGCTTTTTGATACAGGCACCATTGCAAATATCATATGCATTTGACAAGCAGGTTACCTTAGATTTTGTTAAAAAAAATCTAGTTCAGTTTTGAGTGTGTTGCTTTTAATAATATATTAATATTCTATCTTTCTGCTATGTATGATGGTTAATAAATTAGATAGTAGAGGAAAAAATGAGAATTACACGGCAATATAACTCTACTAGACAGAGCTATACTATTTTTCATTGCTATATTTAAATCTCATACAGAATCAAAACTGACTCATTTGAGACACTAGCAAGGAAATATTAAAAACTGCATATATGAATCATTTTGATGAAGCACTTAGATACATATAACAGAAGTAGCTGTTCACCCGTTACAATTCAACTTTTCCATATTTTTAAAAACATTATAGTTTGCAAAAATTATTATACGATATTATACAATATTTTCAAAGGTTTAGTAATGATACAATTATCAAAAATGATATTATTGCTAGCATGATATGTGCTTTATCCTAAAGGATCTCATTTCTAATCAGGAAGGTTTTGGTTAATGCTATGAAAATTTTATTAAAAGCATTGTCTGCCGCTTATGTAAATTGTACACAATGGTACACTGAGGTACCACCCCTCTAAACTAACACAGATTGACTGTTTCATGTACCACTGGCTCATGAACAGGAATGGTACAGTTAGATATTGTACCATCCAAAAATTCTTAGAAAAAGAATCAGAGTGCACAAACATTTTAAGCCCAATTTAGCTTTTACTAAACCTCTAATTATAAGGGTATTAATTATAATACTAGGTATCTCAAAAGATTTGATGTTCCATAAGATCTTTTCAAAATGTTTTGACAATCATTTTTAATATTCAGTCCCAACAGCTTCTACATTAATTTGCTTTATTCTGTATCATATACTAACATGAGAACTTGCAATTCTGAGTCATCGCTGTCTTAAACATTTATATTTAGGTTCATAATTCGTGATTCGTAATGCTGAGAAACATCACTGAAATATTTTCACATCTGAATAAATTAATATATTGGCTGATAACGTATGAACATTTGTCTCTGGATGATATAGAACATAGCGAACCGTTTATTTAATGGGAGCAATTAGACTTAATAGATTTTTTTTGTCAAGCTCGTAACTAAACAAACACTTCTACATTGGCTGCCTAAAAGTGCAGAACAGCTCTGACTCACAGCTTTATCATCACTGGGTTTTATAGAACTCAAGAGCCTGATACAATTATCATCTCAAACTTATAAAAATAGATTCTGCAATTTTTATGAGTGCTGACAGATTTGCTTTGGTTTGCTTACATGAACATTGTTCTTACATATTTTCGAAGTGTGAGCCAAAAGGTTAAGCAGCTGTAACAACCTGAGATTAACTTGAAATCTGATGCATTTGTTTGTTTTGCCTTATATTCATATCATAGCCTCACTTCAATCACTAGCATAGATATGTCAACCTAAAGGATTGCAATTGTTTACTATGCACCCAAACCTTACTCATCCAATTAGAACTGCTATATATTCATGGACACTTCACCTCCCTAAGTAATCCAAGCCCCTCCCCCCAAAAAACTGTAAGCAGCCTTTATATTTCACATTAAACACTTCGTTCAATGGCATCTTATTATAAACTGATTCCACTGTGTTCAGCCTTTTATTTGTACAGCAACCAATCAGATGACTTTGAGAAGTTCATGCATAATATTGCCTTCCCACTTAAGCTGCCTGGCAACTAATACTCATAGGAATACAGTCATCCATACTGAAAGTAATATGTAACTTCTATGATTTGTAGTAGCAATCATCAATAACCTGATCTGCCAGGATCGAAATCCCTTTTAAATCTAGATAGGTTCACAGATAATTACTTTATTGATAAGCTCCACAATAATGCACTGTGTGTAACAATTTCATTTCACCTGTCCCAATTCCAATTTCCCATTATTCCCATTCCCATTATTCAGTTTGTTTGAATAACTCTGGATTTTGTGAGAAGGGCAAAGAATCTGTCAACTTCTTCATATTCTGAATAATTTTATAAATTTGTCCAAGCTATAGATAATCTTTCCTCATAGGATGCTCTAATTGATTATTACTTTGGAAACCATTTTCTGCCTTTTTTTCAGTTTTAAGATTCTCTGAGAAGAGTACCAAGAGTGGTTAAATTATAAAACTGGATTTTTTTAAAAAAAATATTTTTCCAACGTTCCTTTTCATTACTTAGCATCCATGAAAAAGTTGATTCCCTCACCCCAAAAACAATGATCAAGTTTGAAAGTGGGCCAGATTTAGTTGCTGTAGAAAAAACAATCTAGGAAATATATCCTGATAAATCATTATCATTGAGGCAGTTCCATAGTACATTAGAATATTGCTGGCTGTAGATCTTAAGTGTGTTAAAGCCTCCACTCTTCACTACTTAATGTTTTTGTACATTAAGATGAATGAAAAATAGTAGATAAACAATGCAAATTTTACAACAAAGCAAATTTGACAAAATTAAAATTCCAGAAAATAAAGAACAAAGGAGGAAAAAAAGAAAAAGAAGATTAGGATTTTAATTTTCCATTTTTTGCACATCTGCTAATTTACAATGTTTATAAACATTTGGGTCCCTTAAAAGTCAGACTGTAGATGTTTATATTTGCTATACTGTATAATATGTGTTTTGTGTGAGAAACATTCTTGTTTAAATATGCTTATTATTTATTTTTCATATTTAAAAACAACCCATTTCCCTCACAGGGGAACTCTGTGTACATTAAAATATTAAAAGCATCAAAAACAATATATTATGAATATATCATTTAATTTAGACATTACTGCAAGTTTAAGTTCCTAATCACATATTGTCGGAATTACTTCATTCTTCAGTGATTGGGCAAAATTTATTCTTGCTCCTGCTTATTTTACTTGCAAAACAGGCTCTGAACTGGCATTAATTCAAGTATCCTTTCCATTTAAGACCAAAATGTGGGTTATAAGTGCTTATTAGACTTTAAGGTAGATTGGGCAGAGAAAGTATAACTGGCCCAAAGTCAGCTAGTTACTTTTCATCACTAAGATTGGATGTACACCAGTGGTCCACTTCCCCCTCTTGTAATTCAATATCTTACAACACACTTTCAAACTAGCAACTGGTTCCTGGCTCACCAGTGCCAATTAAAAATATTTGGAAGGTTCATTAAGTCACCAAATTAATGCTATTGTAATAGTTCAATAATTTATTTATTATTATGCCATCTTAGTGTACTCATATAAAGTATTTTTCTGTCTTTGAATTCCTGTAAAAAAAGGCAATCAGAAATTGATTTTGGAAGTTTTCAGCTAAAAAGCCACTTCCAGGATTTGTGCATTATGTTTCTGTTCTCATATTTCACACATATCTTAAATATAACAATACAATTGGAAGTAGGTCTGAACAAGATGGACTTTTACTTCTGCCTCAAACTGAACTTTTTTAAAAGCCTTAGCACATCCCATCTTGACAATGATCAGCCCAATTAGCACAGAAATATACAATCAAAAAAGAGGCTTCATATGGATTTTCACTTCTCTTATTATTTCTGGCATTTGAAAAGGCTAAACAAAGCAACAATGACTTTTTCTTCTGTAAGTTTGTGACTGTCACTTAGATTTGGCCAAAGTAACAGATGTCGCTTAACCCAGCAGATTTTTTTAATCTTTCCCAACAAGCCAGATATCTTATCTATTTCATGGTTTGTAGGCAGAATATTTTTATTAATTCACTAACTTTCACTATCAACTATCTTAGAAGATGAATATGCTATCCTATGAAGGTCTGGACTTATCTTGTGGAACAGGGAAGCCGAATACTTTAATACAAATTTAGTTGAATGGTTTATTTTATTAAAATATTGGAGCTGCCTATTATTACTTTTGCACATTAGTAACACATCAGTTAGAACTGATCTATTTTACGTCTTTTGGCAGATCCACATTCAGCTACTACTCTTAGGGTAGCCAAATTTTGTTTTGTTTGCACAAGCAAACTACCCTTTAGGTTGAACCCAGAATTTTGTATGGCAGATGTAAATATGATCTGTATGTAGATATATAGATGGATCTGCTTTGTTATGTCTTGCCTTCAGTCTGTATTATTCTAACACAGTAATAAATACTGCTACTACACTGCATAATGTCTATTCATAATCACAGCAAGGAAATTTAGATAGCCTTCAGGCCAATATGTATTTATTTCAACTGCTTACCTGTCAAGATAACAAACCTCCTAGCAGCAATGTAAAAATTATAAATAAGGAGACTATATGGAAACTTTCTACTACTCACATAACAGTTGATATCAGCCTGGGGTGGGGGAAGAATCTGCCATTCTCAGAAATGGAAGTAAATTATCCAACCAAGAAGGCTTTTCCAGTAGTTACACCTTGTTTTTCTAGTTTCTTTTCAGGGAATCTTTCCCATGGAGCAGTTTATGGTAATAGCCTTTGGGGTGGGAGAAAATGTCCAACTGAAAAACCTTCTGGTGCTTTTTAATTTTTTTACTCTCTTCCTGGGTCTTCCAACAGATAAGAACATTCCTTCATTAAAGTGCCATTTATATCTCACTAATATTTAGTGCTTTAATAACACCACAGTGGTGATATAGATAATTATAGATAATATAGATAATTAGGCAGTTTGCAAGGAACCTATGATCTGTAATCGGTTGATGATTATTTTTGTTATCCTTAAAACAGCAGGTTCATCCAGGGATACAGCCATTCACTTATGTACAGAAGGTAGAGTATCTGTCTAACATTTTAATAGCACTATGTTTTGTCATAAGCTGCCAGTTTTGGGGATTATTGTGGGGCAAATAAAAAAAATTCTTCATTCTCTCTTTCAAATTTTAACTTCAGAAATTAAACTTTGGGAAATAATTTCTAAAATGAGCTGACAGTCACAAAAACAGAAACACTTCACTCATGTTTTTATAAATTTTAAAAGTGGCTCCAATAATGAAGCACCACAAAATGACTTTGTGGCATATTTGCCAGAATAACTCATAGAAGGAAATCAGTTTTGTGTAATCATTTTTGATTTAAAAAATGAATAGAACAGAACAGAACAGAATAGAACAACAGAGTTGGAAGGGGCCTTGGAGGTCTTCTAGTCCAACCCCCTGCTTAGGCAGGAAACCGTATACCATTTCAGATAAATGATTGTCCAATCTCTTCTTTAAAATTTTCAGTGTTGGAGCATTAACAATTTCTGGAGGCAAGTTATTCCACTATTAATTGTTCTAACTGTCAGGAAATTTCTCCTTAGTTCTAGGTTGCTTCTCTTCTTGATTAGTTTCCATCCATAGCTTTTTTTTAAATAAAAATATTTTATTAATTTTCTATTTTTAGAATCAAGTACTTAATAGAAAATGTGTTGATTGGGTCCATTAGTAAATCAGTGGTACATATAAGCTTCTTCAAACTAAATCCAATATTACACCATCCAATACATCGTCTCTTCTTCTGGTAATAGACATTTTCCCACACTAAGCAAATACAATTCTTATTGTTATTAATAAATATACAGTTGAATATCAGCATCTTTGTTACAGTTTTCTAATAGTATCAATAATATCAGTTTAAAATATCTTTTCTAACCAAAACATATCTTAATTGCATTTGCACTTAATATCCATTTATTCAGTCAGTATCCTATTTTCGCTTTTTTTCCCAATTTTAATTTCCCATCCATGTTCAAAATATCCCAATCATTTATAATTTCAAAGCAAGTTATATTTGGGTAACCAAAAGCTTTCCTTATTCAAACTTCTTAGCATTTTCTTATTTTCATTTTCATGCCAAGATATGATATTCTGATTACAAATCTTATCTATCTAGTTATAATAATACTTCTACTTCTAGCAATCTATTCTTAGCCATATTCAAACATCTAATTAATAATAACATCCCCTCTAACAGGTCAAATCTTCTGTTTTCTTCAGTCTTACTCTAGCCTTCTTCTTTTACCAACTAACTTTCCAAGTCATTCCAAGTGCATTTGGATCATCAAATAATTCTTCCTCTATTTTTGTGTATATTGTTTGGAACAAGAAAAACAATTTAGTTAAAGTATTTTTGGAAGAACTAGCCCATTGATATTCATTAAACAGCCTCCCCCCTTCTCCAATTCCCCACAGTTCTGCTAACGGCTCTATCTTCCATTAAATTGGTTCTCCTTCCTTATCCTCAAGCATGCTCTGAAATCTTGGTTGATAAAATGTCTTTTCCATTTCCAATATTATCGTTATGTCTTCCGATTCTTCATTTGTCTGAGTCTGTCCATTAGTTTCTTCCTTTAGGTCCTCCATGTTTCAGTCAGCATTCTCTAGTTTTCCTTCTATTTTCTGGATTGCTAGTTCCTTCTCTGTAGTTATTTTATGAGTTTGTAGATTTAAATTAGAAAATTGTTCTTTTATTTCCTTTGTATTATTTTTAATCTCATCTCAAGCTAAGTCAATTGTTTTTTGTATTGATTTCAACATGGAGAGAATTTCTTTCTGTGATTCATCAGTATTTTCTTGATGGTATGTCAAACTGAGGCTTCTGGAGACAGATATTAAGGATGGTTTTTTACCATTTAGAACTAAATATGGAACAGCCATTTTATTTTTTGTAAGGCCTTTATAGAAATCTGTTTAAGAATTTAGAAAGTTTCATTTAATTGTCATTGGAGCTCCAGATTATCCAGCCAAATTATCAGTCCGTTCTTAAACCTCTCCTAAGCAAATATAAGTAAAATTCAAATTTTTCTGTCCAATGAAAAATATTTCCTTTCTGTCCAGGGAGAAGAAAGAATCATTAAAAGTTGTTTATCAATCAAGATTTATAATCCAAAATATTCCATTATATCAGGCAATAGTGTATGTTTCTTCTACAGGAAAATAGTTCCACAATACAGTTCTGAAAGTCAATATTTGTGTTCATAGTTCAGACAGGCCAGTTTTAGAATAGTTTATTGTCCTGTAGCTTCAACACTTTTTATCATTTCATCTCTGTTAATGAGAATTAAGTCCAATATGGCTGGTCCCCTAATTCCTTTCTCTACTTTTTGGGAGACAAAGTTGTCAATCAACCATGTCATAATGCATTCTACAAACATCCACCTACACCATTCTATATTTAATGTATCCCATATGAAATGTTCTCTGTATACATAGATTTCATTTTAGCTGTCAGATTTATAAAGGTTTTATATTGTATGAAATTCTCCTCTAGAATATCTTTCAAGGTTTGCTTGGTAAATACCAACTGAACTACAGCAAGCTATCTTCTAGTATTAAACATATCTAGGAAGATTTTTAATATAGTAGCCAAACAACTACATGATTACCATTATATAATTTATTGATGGATATATTTTATGCTTATATTAGGATTAGACGTTTTTATTTTCAACAATGTATTCAAGAAAAACCATTTTGCTGATCTTTTTGAAAACATTTTATGCATAGATATATTAATTATCAGACATTATACTTTACTGTATGACAAAATGATGGATTGGGTGAAAGCTTTATCACGACAAGTTGATTGGAATATGTTGCAAATACGATACCATGACAAGATTAAGCATGAAATCAGCTGAATTTGCAACTTGGAAAGAAAAAAATTAAGACCCATTATTTCAATAGTCAAGTTTTAAAGTCAAAATATTTTGACATATTATGAAACACTGTGAAATACTATGCCATACTGTGAAATAAGAATGAAATACTAATTTCATAATTATTTTACTTGTACAATGTATGCACATATTTTTAGCAGTGAAATAATTATATATGCAATACCATTCCATAGTATTTGAACAGGTCTTTTAACAGTTCCTGAAGCAGAAGCAGAATGGTCGTCTTCCAGGACTCTTCTATTGACCAGGGAGTAAAATAGATGGTTTCTAAGATCCTACCAACTCTGTTACTCTATTATGAGTAATATGATCAGTAAAGTTGGAAGAAATCTATTTTAGTAAATATGTCCTCTTCTATTTAGGAGCATTTCAATGGATTTTCTTTCCTTATATAATCTAACCTTAAATAAGCCACATTGATTTCATCATCTAACAGTCATAAGAAGAATAAGGCTATTACACTGTCACTAATGCTTCTTCCCATTACTGCTGCCCATCAACTGATATCAAACTTTGACTTGTCCCTGCCTCTCAATTTTGAGCTCAAGAGAGCCCCTACTTCTCTCTCCCCACAAACATAACAGTTCTACCCTGAAATCGACAGCAATGACTGCAATTACTGCAGTAAGCACCTGGCTGAAAAATTAGAGTTTTATACTATCATCACAGTTTTCATAGGAATTTATATGCAGAAATAAGAAATATGGACAGCCAAGCTGTTTCACATCAAAGTTACAAAAGTTTTGCAAAACAGATAAAAAGACAGCATGTACTGATTTCTTATTTGGAGGGAGAGAAACAGCAATTCCATGTAAAAGTTAAAATATTCAGGAGCTGCCATAACTCAGAAGAAGGACACTGATTGAAGTACTATTCAGGTTCCCTGGTACGTGAACTTTGCAAATTTCAGTGGATATTACAATGTAGGGATATTCCATATGCCATAGTTTGTAAAAAATATTTTTTTCATAACCATAAAGAACCACTTAACATACTAGTTTTATTACAGTGTATTTAAAACCTAAAATTTAACTCTCTAATAAACCTATGAAAGAAGGAATCTAATCTGCTGCTATCAGTTCCCAACATGGTAAAATATCACTGATGTGACACCACCATTTCAAAAACTTATACCCAAATTGATTATTTATTATGGAAATAAAATTCTTTCCTTAAAAAAAGCCCACAGGGAATCCCATAGCTAATGTTTTTTTATCTTTTAAATAGCCTATGAATAGAAAGAATGTGAAAAGAGACTTCCAAAAGTGGTGGATAGCTTCTGCCTTTTAGGATCAGTCATCAATAAGACTAGTATTTAGGTAGAGCAGCTATGAAGGCCTTTGAAAAGATATCCAAATGCTGTGTGATATGTCAATACCAAGAAAGATCAGAATGATGCAAGGCATGGTGTTCCCTTTGACACTCTATGGAAGGAAAAGTCGGACTTTGAAGAAACAGAATAGGAAGAACATTTGAACTTTGGTGTTAGAAAAGCCTCCCAAGAATAACCATAGATAGTCAAGAAAACAAACAAATTAATCTCCAAACAAATCAACACAGAGTTATCACTCGAGGTACAAACGACCAGGGTCAAATTATCTCACTTCAGGCACATTATGTGAAGCCCTAGCTCTCTGGAGAAGGCCCTCGTGCTGGGAAAGGTGGAAGGAAAGAGAAGAGAGAAGATGAAGAAGAAGAAAGAAAGAAGAGAGAAAGAGAAGAAGAAGATGATCAGCTGCAAGGTGGAGGGATTTGGTTAGAATGGTGATAAGTGCACACATTGCAAGATGTAAAAGACCAGATTAAGTACAGATCATCATGGAGATAAATTATCTATTTGGTCACTAAGAGTCATCAAAATTTTAAGGGTAATTTTAAGGGTAATTTTAAATGATTGGCCTTTTCAAATATTTTCTTTTAATTTGGTTTTAATGTAGATATTTATTGCATTGTGGTTTTATAAGGCTGTGAGCCGCCCTGAGTCTGGTGAGGAGAAGGGCGGGGTACAAATTAAATTATTATTATTATTATTATCAACGATCTAATGGCACAAAATTAAAATCAAAAAGAACTCTTAGTTGCTAACACCTTTCCTTGGCATTTGACTCAGTTTGCCTTTCTTATTCCTCCTGTTTCTTCCCATGCTCCCTGCTTGGTGAATTTGCTTATGTATGTAGGAACCTTGGACTGCAAGTTATAATCAAAATAAACTTGGTAGATTACAATCTTAAATCAGATAGGCCAGGGGTGTCAAACTCAATTTCATTGAGGGCCGCATCAGCATGGCGGTTGCCCTTGGGAGGCCAGGTGGGTGTGGCCAGGGTGGGTGCGGCCTACTGGGTGAGCATGGATGGAGTGGGTGTGACCAACTGGGTGGGCATGGGTAGAGTGGGTATGGCCTACTGGGTGGGCATGGCCAGCTCTACATCGTTCACGTCAAAGTCCCTGTAGGGGCCTGGGCAGGAGTGGGACAGATCTGAGGGTCTCTGGCAGAAGGGGGTGGGACCAGGGAAAGTGCCAAGGCATGGTCCACTGGAGGAGCCTCACTGTTCCTCTCAGGCCATGCAGGGGGGCTGGATGGTGGTGCGGGCTGCCCGGAGCCCTGGGCAGCAGAAGTCAAATGCCCAGCCTGGCCCTCGAGCACCCACGGCACCAAGCCCAGCTCCACTTCCCCAAGGGGGCACCCAGCTGCACTTATCTTCTCCTCAAGGCTGCTGCTGCTGTGCTTGCTCTCTTTAGTCAGGTTGCTCATGATGGGTACGAGGGCAAAGTCAGAGGGAAGCCCATTCCCTCTCCATGGGAGTAGACCCGGCTTTGTATCCAAAGCTTCCTTAGCAATAGGATGGGAGACCCCCAGGATAGGCCAGGAGGAGGGGGCAAGGGGATGGTGAAAGGACAGCAGGGCAGGACTAAGGCAGGAGTTCCCTCAGACCCTCCCTCTCCTTCTTTCCTTCTTTCCTTCCTTCTTTCCTAAGTACAGAGTGGTGGGAAAATATTTGAGATGAGGGAGGGAGAAAAACAGGCAAGAAACGCAGCTGGGGAGGTGTTACCCTTCGTGAGGAATGAAGAAATGCACCATCATCTGGAAGTAGCCAGCACATGGCTTTCACCTACTTCAAGTGCATCATTGCACTTCTCATCAGATTCGCACCACCTGGCTTAGCTCTTGGCACTGTAAGGAGAGCGCCCCGCTGCCTGCCGAAACTGAGCAGGCTGGGGGATGGGCATCGTCATGCTTCTTTTTGGATTCGTGCCACCCAGCTCAGCCTCTCGGCGCTGTGAGGAGAGCGTCCCACTGCCTGCCAAAACCCCTCCCCCAGAGCCCATCAAGCAGGATAGGTGAAGTAGGTGAGAGCCATTTGCTGGCCACTTCCAGGAGATGGTGTATTTCTTCATTCCTCACAAAGGGTGACACCTCCCCAGCATGCACCCAGGGGGCAGGGCTGATGCGACAGGGGCTGGTTCCTCGCTGGTTCCAGATGGCCTAGTGGAGCTAAGACTGAATGCATTTCAACATAGATGGCCACCACAAAATTGTACATTGGCTCCCGGCTGGCCTGGGCCAGGGCCAAAGCAGAGGGGGCCATTCCCTCACTATTTCCAGAATGGTTTCGCAGGCCACATGAAACCACTTCGTGGGCCGCATCCGGCCCCCAGGCCTTGTGTTTGACATGTCTGAGATAGGCACTTCAATTTGTTCCAAGCAAAATAATTCTAATTGTTGTAGCCTTTCCTTATTCCTGCTCTTAATCAGTTTGATTGGCTTCTCTGTAGCATTTTCAACTTTGCAGTATCCTTTTAAAGGTGATTAGAAATCTATATAATATTCCAGCCAGAGTCTCACCACAGATTACTATAACGGCGTTATTTTATCAGCAATTCAATCTTAAATTCTCTTCCTATTGATTCAAAACTGGGAGTTTTCCATTTTCACAATTTTCTGACATTTTCATCATCTTGTGACTCCAAGATCACTTTCAGGCTCAATCATTGTTACCTGAAATTTTATTAAAGTACAGGTAAAGTTTGAGAGAAAGAGGTGTTGTGACACCATTCGTTATTTCACACTTGTTTATCTTGCATGTCTACCCAGCTTGAATAATCCTCTTGGAATTACTCAGAATCTCCTTCTTGAGTTGACTCCTAACAGTAAACTTGGCCACTTCATTGATCAAGCCTACTTCATATTTATATTACAGTTTAAAAGCACAATTTTTGGAGGAATCCCTCTTTGCATATCTCCCAAGTATGAGAATTGCTCTTTTATTCCTCTGCTTGCTATTTTGTAACCAATTGCCAATTTATGAAAGCACCTTTCGTCTTATCGCACAGCTGCTGAGTTTGCTCAGGAGCCTTTCTTGTAATATGGCATGAATATGCAGTGAATTAATATTTTATGAATTCTGATTTTGTGCTCTACATAGTCTAAATAACATAAGTGGAAAGAATAAATGTTTTAAGTAAATTGACAATATTCTACTGATGAAAAGTAGAATTTCCTCATGTTAGAGTAGTGCAGCTTTCTAATGGATTTTTATTATCATCTGAATATTGGGAATACAAAATGACTTAATTTAAAATGTTTAAACTTTTTAAAAATCCTATTTAAGTTTTTCTCCAAAGAATACAAACAAAATGAAACCTAAGTTAATGGGCCAGTTATGGGAGAAAGGCAGTCTGTTACTCTTAGATGTTTGTTAAATAGAAAAGTATGCCATCATAATGATTTGTATTATTTATATAAGGATAACATTACACCAATTGTATACATGGCAGTAGGTTAAAGTAAAAATTGTGTAGAAATAATATAAAGTAAACTTTTCTTCATTTAAGCTTTATTCCTGAGAACTTCAAAGTCACATCCATGAAGGTATCTGTGCCTTTCATTAGACTGTTGTTTTTAAAATCCCAGTCCTGATGCACCTGTTATTTATTATATTTTAAACAACCCTATAGCCAAATACCTCTGAGCAGTTAACAACAAAGCATACCAGAAAAAGAAAAAAAATCCAATTCAAATCAAAACATAAATCAAACCAAATAAATATAAAAATGCCACACAAACTAGGCAGCAGCAACAAGGTCATCATGAAAATTTAAAACACACAAATTCAGTAATCATACCGATTACAGTATGACGAAAGTGCCACTGAGACTCTGGCTTTTCAGAATAGCTAAATTAGGTAGATGGTGCCACTTAATTGGGCAACAGGAATGAAGAGGCATCATTTTTAGATTCTCCCTTTAGAAAATTTGGAGAAATGTTAGAGCCGACACCACTGCCATCACAATTCACTTTAAACTATTGGACCATTCCATTGGGACCTCTCCAAACATAATCTTCAGGCAATTAAAAAATGAGAGATGAAATACATTTCTTCATAATGATCCCATATTTTTTCCGAGGGTTTTAAACTTACTTATAAAATTTTTAATTACTTCTCTGTGTCACTTGCTGTATTTCTAGTATTTGGTTATACATTTTACAATGGCAGCACCACATGTCTTGTAAATAATTCATTTGTATTATTCAACAAAATACAGCTAGTTTTAAATAACAAGTGACTAATTTGTTTTGTGGAAATAATATGATCCAAAGCAAAGATGTGGATTTGGCCTACAGTGCAAATCTTAGAATAACCAGCTTCCCTGTGCTGTGTAATTTCCTGTTCCCCAAAACCATTAAACATGGTGTGCGTCTTTTCTTATCTCTTTCTGTCCAGTCAAGTTCTGTCTTATCTGATATGCCATTGCAAAGCTAGTAAAATCTCTAATATTTAAAACACAGCTGTAATGAAATAGAACAGGATATTTCATTCAAGGTCAAGCAGGAAATAAGATCAAGATAACAAGCTGTAACTGTGCTGTGCCCTGACTTTCTTGCTTATAAATATTCAGAAAGCATCGGATATCTGTTTTTCAGGTTACAGATGCATGCTTGTAGCTGTTGCATACCAATCAAAACAACAGATAATCTAATACAAGTACAGTGCATTAAGATATTACTATATAAATGATTAATCAATAACAGCTATAAGCAAATGCTTAAGATTTTACCTTAAACAAAAAAACAAAGAGTAAACCCAAGCATAAATGTATACCTTGGCAAGCCTGATGGTTCAGAGTTGTTGATCCAGATTTTGTTTTCAGAGCAACATTGGAGTGAAGACAAATGATATTCCTCAGGTTGCCACCAATGAGAAATCAGTCTTGAGTTCCAGAAGCTCGATCCTGTGTGTTTACACACCCATGTGGTTTTCCCTGAGAGGGACTATAATTTCTTCTAATTCTTTAAGAGCCATAGAAGGGAAAGAAAGAAATTCTAGAGTCACTTGTTTGGTTGATTCAGAATAAAACATAAGAAAGCATCTGATGGAATAAAATGTCACATGAAGACAGAAAGCTTCTGATAATCCATCATACGTGACACTGTTTTCAGAATAATCTTTGAATTCAAGAATTCAGGTGCAGGACTATTCAAATTTTCTTTAATACTTTTTTTTTATATGAGACATAATTACAAAATGTACAGAAATGGAGGCCTATTTTATTGTAATTTGAAATGGCAAGTATAAATTGACATCAATACTAAACCTTCAAATATATTCAAAACAAATGTGTATTGTTCAAATGACAGGTTTAAAATTTAAAACCTAAATAGACTAATACATCCACTATTGTATGCCTTGTATGATATGATTCTTCTGATACTTTTTTCAGTTTTTCACAGTGTACTGGGGACATTCTGAGAGAGAGAGAGAAAGTCCCATGTGCCAAGGATACAAATGCAAACAGAAGCAAGAGGATATAATTTACAAAAGGCAGAGAATTCCTCTTAGGCTATATGTAATTGCTATGAAATCATAAATGTAAATTATATCAAAGTAAACCTCTTTAAATGCTCAAGGATCTCTTTACTATGTGATATATTAGCAATGCAGCCTATTCATTATATTGCAGAAATGCAATATTCCCAATATTACTAGCATCCAACTTCATAAATACTCATCAAATATGTATTTGCCTAGATCATAATGCTCAGAGGTGTATATATTTCACTTAAATTCCCAGTAAAAAGTTATTCCATATAGCAGCATTTAAAAAAGCTTAAACATTCTCTCCTTTGGAGAGAATTGGCTTACTTCACTCTGATCTATGATTAGTTCTCAGAGAAGAACAAAGGATAAGATCTGCTCAATATTTGACTCTGATCTGCTTCAAGAGAACTTTGAACTGAAACCAGGTTTTTGAGATTGATCTGCAGAAAAATCTGAGCTGTTTGTCTACAGCTGTTCATGTTGGGCTTGTTAGGAAAACTCTTATTAGCTGCTAATTACTTTTGCCAATATGTTATGCCTGACTCGTAGAAAAATCTTTCTTCTTCCAAGATATGAAGTCCTGCCATCATCACTGCTAGAAGGGCGATTCCATAGCACTACTCTGAAGAGTCTCTTTACCTGACAGAATAACTAGAATCAGTTTCATAATATGCTTCTTTATTGTCTCTTCTGTATGACCTAGTGTGAGGATGTAATCAGTTATCATGAAATCTTTAGGGGGATTATTCCTTTTTTTTCTTAGTTGAGAGCCTAGTGGCAATCCCCCCACAAAGGTTGTAATTTTTTTGCTGAATTGTCATTGTGAGTCATTGTTTAATATAATAGTTTCTACTGTTTACTATATTATATAGATTACCCAACCATGCAGATTTTGTGTTGGAGTATAAACTGCAGTCTTTATAAATAATTATAGTGATTGATATGGTGATACAACTAATTGTACAATAACGGTACAAACAACTAATGATAGAACTAAAATTAAAGCATTCTCCAATTATGCTTGTTAATGCAATTCCATTTCTGAGTAAAACTAGGGAGTGTTTATGCATCGAAAGTATTATGTAAATACCATCAGCAATATAGTTCCTTTTCTGGTGATCAAACTAATGTCTTTCTAAGAATAAATATGAAATAATAGAATTCCACCTCCTCCCACTCATTCAACTGCTCACTCACTTGCTTCTTCATAATATTTAAAGAGTCAAGTGAACTTCAACTTGTGTTCTTCAACAAAATGTCACTTCATATTAATAAGGCAAAGGTTATGCAGACAAATCTGGATGATGCTCTATTGTTGCAGTCCTAGAAATATTTAATCTCCCCAATATTTGATTGCTAATGGTTAACATTTTGAAATAAGTCTTCTTCTGCATCCCAAATTAGAATGGAATCATTTTCTTCTGAACATGAAGACCAATCAAACTAACTAAACATTATCAAATTCCAGATCTAAAACCACTGCTTCAAATTTGAAAAAAAAGTTTGCATTTATGTTCTCTGTATTCCACTGTGCTTTGCAAATCAGTGTTTTCTTCTCGTTTTTCACCCACTAGGGTGGTGCAGGTAAAACACAGAAGAATATTAATTTTGCCAAAGTTTCTGATAGGAAGAAACCAGAGGGTTGCATTATCCCCACCCCCCACCCCAGGAGGAACAAGGGAAGAGGCAAAGTAGGCTCTCTTTCCAGCTATTATTCAGTTGCAGGCCAGGACTCCTAATGAGTTTTTCCTACCTTTGATTATATACAGAAATGAAAATATGCAATACCGCTCTTTCAGTTGTGAGCTTAGGAAGAAGAATTCTGTAATAAAGTTATGATCTTTGCTTATTCTTTCCACTGTACCTTCTGCACAGCTTTAAAACATTTTCTTCCTTTGTAAATTAATATCTTTTTTTCAGAGAAAAATACAATATACAAGTCACACTGACATCATTTCTCCACCTGATCCTTTTTTCTCCTTTCTTTACCCATATACC
>NW_015387751.1:290634-293599 GCF_001527695.2 Protobothrops mucrosquamatus | reverse complement strand
TTTTTTTCAAGAATTGTAAAAAACAACTTATCCCTTAAGACTATAAAATAAATCTGAGGACAAAAAAACAGATTGGATAAAATGGACTGTAGAGATGTCAGGAACATCGGAGAGAAAAGAAATGATAAGAGAAGCGGAAATGATAAGAGAAGTGGAGAGAAAGAAAAAGAAAAAGATTTTCAATAAACATGGAAAGGCAGAAGCCCCATACAAAGACACTTCACCTGGTTTACTTTTTATGTCTACAGCAACATTTATGAATGTACAGAAAAACTTTTTGATTCAGCAAAATATATTGATTAAGAAAGATATTGGGCAGAGGAAAAAGACTAAAGTGGAAACCAAGAAAATAGATGATGGGACTTACCAGAGAGAATACTTAAAAAAGAAACATTTGTTTGAATATGGTTAAAGAAATAGAAAAGTTTTGGAATATATATGTTATTCTAAGAGGGATGAATTCCCTAAATAATATAGTATGCTTTTTTCCCTTTTTTGTTTTCTTTCTTGATATGAGTAATATAAAAAAGTTGAAATGACTTAGATAAAGGAAATGTTTTAGATACTTAAATGTGATTGAATTTAAGAAAATTATAATGAATATATATATATATATATATATATTGAATAAGAGTTAAAGGACTAGATGACTAAATGTATTAAATGGAATGTTTAAAGATTAAACATATTTTTAATTGTGGTTAAAAAGAATAAGAAATTTAGGAAATAAATATATATTAGCTTAGGAGGCATATATATTTTAAGTAGTATGTTATTTTTTATGTTTCTTTATTCTTGCTCTCCTTTCTTTTTCTTTTTTCATTGTTTTATCTATTCCTTAAGAAATGTAAACGTGTGAGATGGTTCATACGGAAAATAGAGTTAAATTTTTAAATGTAATTAATTTTTGAGAAAATCTTAACCAGTAAGAATACCTAGAATTTGGTGGGAGAAACAAATTAAAATAAGGACTGTAACAGGATCTATGATAAGGCAACCAGAATGATTGGATAGAAAAGAAATATTATATTGATGTGATTATTATTTTTAGGAATATTGGGAAAAATTATATATTTAATTATCTATCAAAACAATAAGAATTGTATTAACTCAATGCTTGCAAAAAAGGATATTTTGGGAAAAGAGGAAATCAACTAAAATCATTATGTGGATTATGAATTATAGAAATCAATTGTTAATGATTGTTTTACAAATGTAACCCAGACAACACATTGTTCACCAATTATTAAGTGATTTATGTTTTTTAACAAATCAATAAAATATATTACAAATATATATATATATAGTCAATTTGGCCCTTTCCACCAACTCCATTAATCTTATCAACCATTCATCTGTTCTGGCTATATGTGAGTCCTTCCATCTCTGCACTTGCTGCTGTAGTCATATATAAGAAAAAATTATATTTTGTTTTTTTCAATTTATTTGTCCACAAATAAAGCTTCCAGCTTTAGTTATACATTCAGTTTATGAATTCTCTGACTTAAAATACATATCTGATTTCAATAAGTCTTACCTATCTTAAGTATCACCAGAGGTAATATAATGCCTTTCTCCTTCATTCTTTGTTGTATTCATTTTCAGTGTCCTTTTATTGTCTCAAATTGGCTATGTATAATATAGATTGATTCTATCTCTGTCTTCTACATTGTACTCTATTGATTCTGATTCAGCCAAAAAGACCTTTCCATTTTATTTATGTATTGTATTGTATTGCATTGCATTGCATTGCATTGCATTGCATTGCATTTTCTCCATTTGTTTCCAGGGCTCCCAGATTGTTCTATTCTTCTTAGCCCTCAGTTTCAGGAGCCTGATTGGTAATCAATTGACTTGTGCCCATTTACTGATCTCATAGCAAGGGTTGCCAATTTCTATTTCATGACATTTGAAGGATAATAAGGATAAGAAAGTGGTGGTTATGCTTGTGAATCATCACTGACTAAAAGGCAGGCAAAGGATTCCAACAAAATTTCTCCCCTTAACTCTAATGTTCTGTGACCTGAAAAAAATTGAAAAATGTTTTTTTCCCTTCCTATTTCACATCTACCTTAAACCGTTGAATGTTCTTATCAGTCAGTTTGGGATCAGGAAATCAAGAAACAGGCTGTAGACTAGCACTTTTAGAGTAGCAATGAAGGACCTGGAAAAGATATCCAAATGTCATGATTTTTATATAATTACAAAGAATAGAAAAGTAACAGTTTTCCTGTGAGACTCTATGGAAATGGAAGTAAGATAGAAGCTTTTGAGGAAGTAAGATTGAAGATTTGAGCATTGGTGTTAAATAAGACTTCTGCAGATACTATGAATAACCAAGAAAACAAAAACAAATCAATCTGAAGTTCTCATTCAAGGCACAAATGGCCTAATTCAGGCTATTATATCTTGCATAGAGTATGCAAAGACCTAGCTATCAGGATAAAACTCTAATGCTGGGAAAGGTAGAAGGAAAGAGAAGAGGCTGGCCAACAGCAAGTCAATACATTTTAAAAAAGCAGGGTTAAAAAAAAGGTTAAAAGTTAAAAAAAAAAAAGGTAGATGGACTCAGTTACAATGGCCAAGTTGGGGACAGACCTTCCTAGAAAGAATGTATTCATGTGGTTTTCTAAGGGATGACATCAACCTGAAGCCACAAAATCAATCAATAAATCAAAATTGTCCTACCTAAGGACTTTTCTGTCATCTCATGTCAATCACTGATAAGTCAAAATAACATTTATCAGTAAAAAAGAGAAACAGTATAGGTTAGTGAACAGCAGGATGAGGTCCCAAATGAAGGGGTGCCGCCCCCTCCCGATGAACAAGTAGAACAGGGGAAGAGAGGAGGTGGGAAAGAGAGAACCAGGAACACAACAACTCGCAAAGGAACAATTAAGGATGCGAAACAAGAAGACTATCTGGGCCCGGTCACGAGATCGAGGAGCCGGGTGCAAAAGGCACC